>NW_013665744.1:359739-371435 GCF_000517525.1 Limulus polyphemus
TTGTTCTGTCAGAAGTCTATGTTTTTCGGTAGGGTTTGTATTTATTCAATAAAAAAGGAATATTAGTATAAATTAGTATATATATATATATATATATAGTGAAAGGTTGTATATGTATATATATACATATATATATATATAATGAATGATGTGTATAATGAATGTCGTATATGTGTGTGTGTATATATATATATAAATATATATATAATGAATAATGTATATGCAGCTACAGCCAATGAAGCACGAACATGTGTGTTTGTATCCTATTGATACATGTATATACGCTTATAATTATAATACTTTTATATAATAAAATTTACATCTATACGTACATCTAAGAGGCCTTAAAGATCATTAGTTAATAAATGATTTAGGCCCCCATTCGGCCAGCCACACAAACTTACTTCAGTTTTTGTTTTTGTTCACGCTTTTCATTCCATTTCATTTCTTTCATCATCGAAACAGACGGGTCTACTTCTAGAAACTGTTAGGGTTTAATTTTTTCTCAATGAGAATGAAGCATACCAAACTTTTTTTTTATCCTAGGTTTTACCTGAGTAAATGCGGCTATTATTGTGTTTTCACTAAGTGTTCTACTGTTATTGTGTTAAGAATGATTTGAGTAGGCTGAGATAAAACCATTAATGAAGCAGCTGCCCCCCATTGGCACAGCTGTATGTCTGCGGATTTATAGTGCTAAAAACCGGGTTTCGATACCCGTGGTGGACAGAGCACAGATACCCCATTGTGTGGCTTTGTGCTTAACTTCAAAACAAACAACCAATTAATGAAGCAACTGAGTTGTTAATGTTGGCATTCGCTAAAAAAATAAAATAAGTAACTATAACAACGTTTTAATATGATTAATGTAAATATAATAATTTTTACACACCTGCATTACCTCATAGAAGTGTATTCAGCCAATCGTGTTTGTCCTGTGCCAGTTTTTTTTATAACTATATTTTTCTTCGATTAACAATAAGTAACAAAATGAATGAATTATGCGAATTATTCGAAGGGATTAAGCTATTGTTGATTCTATGATGCACTGCCTGTTAGTCCCTTAAGATCCAATATTCAAATTTGTTTCACTATCAGCGTCAAAATGAACCGTACTGAATAATTGGTTGATACTCGCGCCTTTTATCCAACAAAAATGTGTTGTTTGAAGTAATTGGCTGCTAGACTGCGCGGCGCACACGAACGACGTCCGACTGCACAGTGTCAACGAAAGTACGGTTAATCTTCCTGTACCGGCGAACTTAATCTTTCTGTACCGGCAGGTTACTCTTCTCCTCCGGCCAACTGTTAATGTTTATCAACCTCGCTCTAGAACACTTTTTCAAGTCTTTTCTAGGTTTACTATTTTGCTTCAGAAAGAGATCAAGGTTGCTGGTCAAATCATGTGGTCCTTTATAAAAATAAATAAAAAAGCATACGGTTTGGTTGAGCACCTAAGCTCATGATGGCTGAAATCCCCCCCGTGTCTGCAGGCGAAAGAAGCTGCGGCTGCGTAGTGGAGGAGTTTCTGCGCAACATTGTGTGCCTAACACCCTGAATTTAGCTGAAAGATCTATCGCACTTGGCATGTCCGACTCCCGTTCAATAGCTCGCCTTTGTGGAAAGAATGAATTCTAAAGGAACCTTTGCTGTTGTGCTCATCTTTTGCTGCGAAGCCTTAAATGGTAAGTTAGTAAGTTATTCAACTAAACATTGTATCTGGAAAAAATCCTGCTTTTTCTGTTAATGGGGAAAAACAACAAGAAAATGACAATATTTTCGATTTTGGGCACGAGAAAAATAAACGTGACAATACACACATATGGAAAATATACTGATCGATCCCTATAGATTAACAACAGAAGAATTGGCACTGTTTAGCCTTCAAGTTTTCTAAGCAAATCGCACTTTTTTGAGCAACAGTCACGTTTTTAACTCCGAGAAAATCCAAGAACGTTTCATCGTTTTACTTCTTCAAGTTTCTATTACTGAAATAAATGGTGAGAAGTATCTAAAATAAATTACTTGGGAATGGTGTGCGAGTAGCTATCAAAACGCATGAATTAACAGAATTAGTGTCGTGCATGTAAAAGATCATAATGTGGATTAAAACAACATGCTTGCGCGTTTTCTAAAACAATGCTGTATTAGTATTCTGGATCTAGTATTTGAATAGACATTTCAAAAGAAAATACATTATAACGTAGGTAAATAAAACATAAATTTATCTGTGCGCAAAGATCGTTGTTTTATATATGGAATTAAAACGAGAAATCTTAGAGCAAACTTTGCTTAGTTTCCTAGTAATTCAAGACAACTGAATCTATGAGTGTTCTATAGAACATAAGTTGTAATGTGTTATGATGGTCGTTAGCACGAGATAAAGTTAAAGGGGGACAATAAGATAGAAAGATGATAATATTCTATACGTTTTGAATATACCAGTGTTCTTGAGTTTTTTTAATGAAAGTGTGATAGGATTTGTGAAATAAGAACAAATGATGTGATAGTTATTTCATGGCTGATTAAGCTCAATATCTGAAACAAACATTCATTGGTGTAATTAACAATTTTTATGTGGCGGTAAATCAAAAGAAGTCTTAGTTTGGTAAACGTGATTAATAGCAGATTTTGCGCAGTCATATCCCCGTGCTTACTTAGACTACTGTTTCGTTATTATTATTATTATTCGGATTTTCCTTTTAGCAGGGGTTGCCGTCCTTCACATGTTTTGCCCTCCTCCAATCATCTGTGTTCATCGCCAGGTCTTTTGGAATTCCTTTGTTGTCCATGACTTCTTTAATTCCATCTTTCCAACGCTTTACTGGCTTCCTATGTCTTCTCATGTTGGTTACCGGCAGCTCTAATGTTCTCCTTATTGCTTGTCCTTCTTCTCTTCTCTTCACGTGACCGAGCCACCTCAGCTTCGCTTCTCATGTCTTCTCCTCGATTCCACAGACTCCTGCCATTTCCTTAATTTCTCTTCTCTTTCATATAACCATCTTAGCATTCTCAGCTCTGTTCTTATCACCAAGCCTTCTTCTTTCTTCTTACTATTGTTCCCTTATGATTTAATTAAAAAATATTCTTTGGGTGAAACTGAATGTTAAAACAAAGTTGAAAACTTGTGAACACAATTTGCTCTAATGACATATAAGCGTGCGTTTGGCGGACAGAAAGAAGTAAAAGTGCAAGAGAAACATTAATTACACTGCCTTAACATGATAAGGTCTATCTCAAATAACAAGCAAAAACATTGGCAAGGGAGAAAACATCATTTTTGGTCCTAAAACGGAGAGAGTAGCAAGAGATCACTACTGAAGAAGAACCAATCACCAACAAGGATCGCTGTCAAACAAATCAGCCTAAATCAACTAAAGAGGAAACATTATATATATATATATAACTTATACGTGATAGTGCGTTTATTTTCCATGAACAATCCTTTAATTATTCAGCACATTACAGTTTCTTTGGGTTGCTGGATAGAAAGTTAATCCTAGGGCATGGTGAGTCTAAAATCCTGCTAATGTTCATTTTCTTTATTTCCAAACTGAGGCGAATTGATTTGATTTGTATATTGAAAGTTGAAATGCTTTTGATAAACGATGCAGCCTTGTCGCCGTATGGGTATTCTATCTACAGAGTCCTGTGTATCACTGTTTCTTCTGGGGGGTTTTGGGGGGAGAGGGGGGCAAAAGGCCTAGGAAGTTTTTTGTTTATTTCCTTTACTTTTACTTTGTCCTTGTGACATGCTTCAGCAAAAAATAGTGACATATTGGAATAAATACTACTATAATACTATTATTAAGTCTAATATGCAATTGCTATAAGATCTATCTCCCATTTTTCAGTTGTTATATTACAATTAGATATAATATGTAACTGCTATAAAACATAACGTTCGCGTATACATGCTTAACTTTATGAAAAACCTCTATAAGGTTTAGCATGTACACCGGAACAACTTGTTTTTTCAGTGATACTAAATGGTCGCTGATCTATCCATTGTTTTATTAGCGAAAAGCACAATTAAAAAACACTTCAGTTATTTGACCCAAACATCCATACAAAAGTTAAACACGTGCGTTCTTTGTTGTTCTTGCTTTTATTTTCGCAGTAATTTGGACGTATAAAAGTTTTTTCTTAAATTTTTGTTCGTTTTAACGTCTCTACTTTACAGACACCATTACATATATTTCATAAAACGTTTCGAAGGCATAGCTTGTTCTGCCTTAATATTATATTCAAAACATTAGCTGCAAGATATGGCCCCCAGTGACACAGCGGTAAGTCTGCGGATTTACAACGCTAAAATCCGGGTTTCGATACTTGTGGTGGGCATAGCACAAGTAGCCCATTGTGTTGCTTTGTGTTTAACTTCAAACAAACAATAGCATGATATGTGTTTAAAGAAAGGGAACATTTGTTATGACAGACACTTAATATCCAAAGATGCTTTACATCGAACATTTAAACATTAAAGTTACGAATGATGTCATATACTTTTTTACTTAATATTTGTTTTAATATGAGTTTACAATAATGTGCCTATTTTACTTAAAAGCTGTTTTAATCCCTAAACTAAATCATTGAGTATATGATCTTCTGGTATATCATAGAACTATCTATTCTGTAATTATAACCTTTTGTTTCTAAATGCCCCCCAGTGGCACAGCGGCATGTCTGCGAACTTCCAAAGCAAGAAACCGGGTTTTGATACCCGTGTTAGACAGAGCACAGATAGCCCATTGTGCAGCTTTGCGTTTAACAACAAGAAACAAACTTCTAAAAAGCTGAATGGGATTATCAAAAGTTAACGTCTGCTTTTATTGGATGATTTATATTTTTGCACTAGATCCCTAAATGATGAAGATGAGGAATGTACTGTAGAAAAATCAGAGGAATGAATCATTTGAGGGACAATTTTTGTAAGCAACAACAACAAAAAATTCGTTTTTCGAGTCCAAGTTGAGTTTGTTGCATTGATTAACCTTACCTTTCATCCTAGAATATAGGCTTTAAATGAGCTTTACACACTTTTAACTATCGAAATATAACCGAACGAAACGTAGGAAGAATTGAAAGGCATAATAACTACTTTAACTTAAGTCAAATGACCTAAATGTTTGAATTTATCTAAGACATTCCCAAGATTGATTATCAGCAACGTTATACGGGGCTTACTCGCAAAGCCTCGGCTATAATAACATGCGTATAAGGTCAATACTTATTAAATGTAAGTTAAACATAAAAAAATACTTCTCTTAAAAAACATAGTTAGAATCTTGGTCTGGGGTAAAAACAAAATAGTTACAAGAATGGATTAAACAATTTTTCTCAACTGAGGGTTACTTTAAAAACGCTACTAGATCTTTTACCCCTGTTTTCAAGTTTGAGAGCATTTTAAGTTTACTATGATTTAATCCCCACAACGGTTAAAAAGCATGTAAGTGTTAGCTTCATTTTACGAAGAACCAACTATGTTGTCAAATTCCCAAGTCGTACTTGTCGGGTAACTCTGATGTTTGTACTTTTTTAAGGAATTTTTCATATAATAAAACAGTAGCTGTAACTAAATTTACATTTTAAAAACACAGACCTACCTTACCTAGGAGTTAAATTATTTTTCGAGTTCCCAATAACATTGTAGTTAAGCATTTGTAATATTTGAATAAGTGCTTTCTTGAAAACATCTTTTATGATAACATGGAAACACGTGCATTTTTATGGGGAAAAATTCTGAGAATGATAACGAAAGTATCTAAACACGTGATTCTTAAGAAGAAACACCTCAACATGTGCTCATAAAAGGTGGTTTCATTGGAACTTTTAACCATGCGCTTCTAATAAAATCTCTAACAATTAACAGTTATATTTTACTTTAGCGTCTATACACGTGCTTTTGTGAGAATATTTAAACACTTTCTTTCATGAAAATAGTAAACACTGATCTTGCTTTCATGGGAATACCTAAACGTTTTCATGACTAAACAATATTCTTGGTTTCAAGTAGATATCTAAACACTCACTTTTATGAAAATAGCTGAACACTGATCTTGCTTTCATAACATAACATAATATTTTAGGACAACATGGGACCTATTGGTCCATCTCGGCTGTTCCATCCTCAAAATTAAATTAAGATGATTAAAAAAAAATTTTAAACCCAGCCCTTTTTATTCATATACTTATCAAGCTTTTTCTTAAACTCACTTACATTTACTGCTTCTACAACATCTGAAGGCAGCCATTTCAAAGGCCAACCATCCTGTTAGAAAAATAAAACTGTCTTAACTGAAGATGACCCCTACCTTGCCAAAATTTATATTTGTGTCCCCTTGTCCTATTATTCTCATTGTTGAATACAAAAATATGATACATCAACACTATAAATTCCCTTTACAATCTTAAACACCTCAATCAGATCCCCCTTAACTCTTCTTTTTTCAAGATAAAACAATTTGAGACATTTCAGCCTCTCGTCGTATGACAAGATAGTTACTTATCAAACTGAGTCATTCAACTAATGTGTCATACGCACTTTCTTTTTGGAACCAGTCCTGTAAAGTGGAATATATTATTTAGAAATAGACAGTATTTTTTCCCACTGGTAGGCTCGTTGATACCTTAAGATTATGATCTCCCTTATGTTGTAATGGGAATGACCAACACTCACGTGGGTAGCACCTACTTCTAAGAAGAATGGCATTACTGTGGTATGTATATAATGCCACATTCTCTCAGTCTGGAACAACACAGAGATTTGTAACTTCTTGTTTGATACAGATTCAGATTTATTAAAGAGCTCTCCAGTAAAGGCACCACAAATTATGCTTTTTTATTATATATTTTTATTTGAGTGCAAAAAAAGATTTTTTTCATGTTTTGTTACATTGTACCACCTTTTTCTTTGCTTTATACCCAATTCAAGTCAGAGAAACCAGGTTCAGTCCTTAATAAATTATCTGTAAAAAACCTACTGTTATTTCATGGCTCTTACTAGATTTCTCTTTAATGGAAATATATAGGAAAATCAGTGCATCTGAGAACACCACAGAGTAGGTAGAAAGGAGAACATTTGGTGTCTTGTCCAGGATCAGTTTTTCGTGACTTAGCTGTTTTTCTTCTGATGAATTTATTTGTCATTGCTATTGAGTTGAAGCGACACACTCAATGAGATGACATTTTGCATAAGTTGAAGGACTTATGCCTAAGAGGAAGAGTACTCAATAAGAGTAGATGGCTACCAGAGAGAGTTGTCTGGTCTTAGAGGGAGCACTGTTTTGGATATCACAGTTTCACTAATGTTCTGAAGGTCCATGACATCGAATGGCCAATACGATTCTCACCCCGATGACTAACTTCTAGGTTTAGGGGGCATGGACAACTGAGAATCATCATGGTGGCATGCAGTATAGTAAGTCCAAACCTGAATGGTGTGGTCGCTACAGAACGTGTGCCTTGGAATGTCTACCAGCTGCAACTGCTTCACCAGCAGGTGAGACAGCAGGCACAAACTGGTAAAGGCATAGGGCATTGCGAGCCTTTCTGTAATTTGAGATATACTGATGCAATTAACAAAGTTCATGGAGAAGCCTGTAGTCAAGCAGAGATAATGGACAAGCACTTATTTAACTCGCCATTTGCGACATGGGGCAGAGACATGAAACTCGTTCTGAAGTAGAGGTCTCTGAACATGCTCTCTCTACTCCACCTACGACATTTACAATGTCTCAGCCTGGTGTTGGCTGAGAGTCTGTTAGTGAAACGTTTATGCCAAAATCACAGGTTGCTGTGATAGAAAATATACAGATAATGTTTTGACCATGTGGCAAAACAGAGTCTAGATAATTTCTTCGAGCATTTCAGGCAGTTCACTCCATGGCTAGACTCAGGAATGGGTGGTGCAGTACTTGGGAGTGAAACATGTTCTCATCCTAATGGAGGCTGTTTTTACAATGACAAGATTTGAAGTCGTACCCTCAAATAGGTTAGAGGAGAGGAAGAAGACTGCATTGGATGTGCCTCAAACAGACTCTTTCTGGAAGCGACTACATTATGTCAAGCTCGAGCTTTGACAAGGGAAAAACCCGCACCCAACCTCATGGCTCTCAGTGGGTGGGAAAGGCTTCCTTGACCCTTACATGATGTTTTTGTCACAGCCAATGCCAATTATGCCTCCAAATGTCACTATAGTAGAGAGGACCAATACATCTGCCTTAGATATGGGTAGCTGAGTCACTTCACACCTTACTATGTAGCAGAGCAGGTGAGAGTACCAGTTTTGATGAGCTGCATAGCAGGTGCAGGAGGGTTGGCAACAAACTGGTGCTGCTATGAATTCAGCTTTGGGAACTAATGGAGCTGAAGTTGTGTCTGATCACACAACTTGGAGGGGGAAAGGTGCAGCAAACAGCTCATGCCAAAATGTTTCATGGTCAGCCCAGCTCTCTCAGAGCTGGGGACCATTTGGTATATGCCTACAGAGGAAAAGGTGGGAGAGATAGAGAGCTTGGTCAACCTCACCATGTATTAGACACACTGAGTCATGCCACCACTCTGACCAGTTAAGACTCATTTTTTTCTAGAGAATGGTGAAAACTAGATGTGACTGGAGTGTCATGTCTCTGACTAAGTCTATTAAAAATATGTCACATAATTAAGGTAGTCATCTACAGCACTGAGCTTGGCATTTATACTGTATAGATGGATGCATTGCAGAAATGCACAGGTAGTTTTGCCTGTTTGATAAGTGAATTGCATTTCTGTGGGAAAATCATCCAATGCCAGACAGACCAGACCCAGGAACAGTGCATTGTAGAGGAAATTACAGTGCTTCTCTGGAAAAAGTGGTGTTCCATGTTCACTATGGATAAAGTCTAGGGTCTTTTTACCGTGTGATGCAGTAGTAGTACAGCCAGTTCATAAAATGTATTGTTCAGATTCCGCAGAAAAGGTCATTGTCATGGTAGGTGAAGAGTGGGTGAATGGAGCTAATGATATCAGAAGTGTTATTTCCAGTGCATTATGCCCAAGAGCAAATAAAGGGTTGGTGATACATCTAATACCACTGGTTGAAAATTGTGCATCAATTTTAATTCAACTCAGTGGCAGAAGCTCAGTGTCCTATTAATTCAATATACTAATGTATTTGTGGGATCAGATGGCCAACTGGGTTAAACAAAAGTAACTCCCCATCACATAGACACGGGCAACGCACTACAGTGTAGGCTTTGATGAAGCAGTAGGGATGAAGCGAAGCATATAGCCTTTATAGAGTGTGTGCTCATCTTCAGTAATGATTGCCAAAGAGAAGGAGGGTATGATAATGTTCTCTATTGCTTTCAGATGGGTGAACACATTGACCCATGTTAATGCCTTTACACACCTGCAGATAGACGAATAGGACGTCTGGGCACATTGGAAGGAGCTCGATGGCTCAACAATAACCTCACATTTGATTACTGTTAAGCTTGGTTGGATGACGAGAACAGTTAAAATGGTTTGAACTAGTAATGTACTATACCATTTGTTTCAGACTGGTGGAGCTTACAATAAAGGAGTTGAAATGGGAAAGGTACCTGGTCTATGCTAATGATGTCTTGGTGTTTGGTCTCACGTTTGGGTCTGCTGCTGAAAACTGTGCATAATACTTCATTCAATAAGAAAAGCAGGTTTGAAGTTGAAACCAGGAAAGGGTGTAATCATGCACACACAGGTTGAATTTCTCAGCCATGTTGTGGGAAGAGACGGAGTCTCTACTGACCCTGCAAATATCACAGCAAAATATTGACTAAAAGAGAGATTCATGGTTTCTTTGGTTTTGCAATGTTTTGTAAACATTTCGCAGCCAACTTCTCCACCGTCACTACACCATTATCTACTCCCAGTAAAGCAAATGCACATTTCAGATGAACTAGAGAGTGTGACTAAGCATTCCTGTAGCAAAAGTATGATTTATGGAAGTTCCAGTGCAGTTGTATCCATGTAAGGACGGTGAACTCTCCTTGAATACTAGTGCCAATAATACTAGTATTAGGGCAGTGTTATCACAATTACATGATATAGTGGAATGTGTGATAATATATGTAAGTCATATGCTAATGGCTCCTGAATGCAGATACTGCATAACAAAGAAATAACTGCTTGTAGTTGTGATCTTCATCAAAGACTCCTGTAACTACCTGTATAATAAATGATTCACCCTTTGTATGAACCCTGCATTGCTGAATACCCTGTCAATTCATTGAATATCTCTATTCTGGTAAATTTGTAACAGTCAAAGTCATTTCTGCCATAGTGACTTAAAACCATATAGTATAAAATTCCACTATTGACTCAGTACCAGGAGCTTCAGAAAGAGTAAACAAATGATGCTGAGCTAGCATAGATACTCCTTGCTATTCAACAAGGTGAAGTATGGGCAGCATAGACTTAAGAATGTAACAAGGACACATGTGACCTGTGTTGCAGCTCTGAGTCGGGAAATTCTTTAGACATTACATAGAGCAAAGATTGGAGACCGCTAAGGCGTTACACACACTTGTGCTAATTTCCAACCATTGGTTTTACTAGCTACATTCAGGTTGAGATGTTAAGTGGTAGTATAAGCACTATATTGTATCTGCTGCTCAGAAGAAAAGACATCCTAAATAGGGTAAACTCCGTCAGAGAATTCTTGTTTCTCCTTCAGAGAGAACAGCCTTACATATTATTGGTTCTCTCTCGGAGAAAAAACAAGGTAATCATTATGTACTCGTACTTGGGCTAAGTGGGCCAAGGCTTAATGATTGGTCAATACTTCAGTACAGTCTGTAGCTGATGTGCTGGTGGAACAGTAGATACCCTGATTTGATGTACCTGGATAAATCACATGGGTCATAGAGTTAATTTTAATTACCAGCTAGTATCTGAGTTTTGTAAAGTGTTTGATGTGGTGAAGACACACATTTTATCTTGTAATCTCAGTGTAATTGTTTGACAGAATGGGCAATGCAAACTATTGTTTTATAGTCCCAGCAAAACCAGCTGGGATGAACATTTATTGTATATCATGACAGTATATCACGCAATACAACAGACATTGACTGGTTGTTTGCAACACTTTATCATGTTTAGCAAAGAAATACTGCTTCCTGTGGATGTGATGGATGGTATACATCCTGGAGCAGATGTGCCATAGTATCCAAAAATATGTAGAGTGACTAAGGTCTGCATTGGTTGATGTGCATGAGTTCATGCACAAACTGTTAGGAAAGCCTGCCATACAGCAGAAAAGATGCTATGAATTGACAGTTAAGGTACGAACATGGTTTGTTTTAAGTGCCAGTGGCACTAAAGTACCTTGCCTCTGGCTGGACAGATTCTTATCTCATAACTTGAGAAATTGTTCCATTAACATATGAGGTGCAGCAGTCGTGTGGCGTGTGGAAGTGAATGGAATATGTCAACAATCTAAGTGACATTCCTTACTTTCTGAGCTATCAAGTTGTATTTTACTATGAAATGTATGTACTATATTTTGTTATTGTCACTTGATTACTACAAAGTTAGGACATATAATACGATGAAAGGAAGTACTATGTCGTAATTAAAAAAAAACTTGATAACTCGAATAAACAGAGTAAAATTTAATGAAAGTACAACGCTTCACCAGGTTAACCTGGTGAAGCGTTGTACTTTCATTAAATTTT
>NW_013665744.1:371445-457955 GCF_000517525.1 Limulus polyphemus
AAGGCAGCTTGTCAGTCACCACCCACCGCCAACTCTTGGGCTACTCTTTTACCAACGAATAGTGGGATTGGCCGTCACATTATAACGCCCCCACGGCTGAAAGGGCGAGCATGTTCGGTGTGACGGGGATTCGAACCAGCGACACGCAGATTGCGAGTCGAGCTCCTAACCACCTGGCCATGCCGGGCCCCGATTTATAAAATTAGGACAATTTGTTGATTGCAAGATTAATTGGGCCAAAAGGGTATTGTGGCCCTTACATTTTGAGTTATTTATCAGAGTATCATTGAGAGAGATCTATTGGATACTGGGTGACATATTCTCACTCAATACACAATTAGAATTGCTAGTGTTAGTAGATACAACTTCTAGAACATAATCGGTTTGTACAATTGAGGATAATTACTAGAAGCTATGTTTCAATCTTGATTTTTCTATTTAAGTTATTAACCATTATGGCTATATTGTTCTCAAATAGATATTGTTTTTCATTTGTTTTGCCAAAATTACAAGTTTCTGGAATAAAATAGAAGCTGACTATACCAACAGTTATCATTTTGGAAACTCTCTGGATATCTCCTTTTACTCTGCAATCTGACTGGGGACAATTTCATGTTTGGGCAGGTAGAGACAGTACTGGTGATGAAGATGTGTATCTTGCAGTTTGTTGGATGCAAGCTCTGACTGAAGCTACAGACAGGTTAGTCCTGAAATCTCTAGGGTTCTGAACATTTGAAACCACAAGTGATCAGAAGGCAACCACTGATAGAAAGAGAGGTGGGGAATGTGCTGCTTGTTACCAACACCACCCTTTATTAAGAGAACTGAATCCTGAATAGTCCCATAAATGAGTACCAGGTGGAAAAATAACACTGCTACTTGGTGTGAATCCATCTGAGAAAGGATCATCACATTCTGAGGTCAAAAAAGACATTCCAAAAGCTATGAGTTTGACAAACTTGTCTGTCTACCTCAGAACCAAGGAGCCAGGTGTCGACAGCCCAATCACCAGCAAGGATATTTCCTATTATTTTTGATGTTAATGTGGCATCATCCATATCAACTGCTATACCTCTTCTGCCAAATATGCAGTCCAAGATTCACTCTCTGTGGTCAAGGAAATTAGAGCTATCCACTACACCTATCATTGAAATAAAAGAGCTCCATAAGCTTCTACAGGTAAATGGGCATAGGCCTGGACACTTTATAACCAGAAGGAAAACTATTTTTGCACGTGCAAGAAGAGGTGTTCTATCTCTGTGCTGACTTGACTCAGACTCAAAAGGCTCTTGCAGTAGCCCAAGAGATGCTATACCAGACGACCACGGCTAGTCAAAAGTCGACTGCTCCATAAGAGGTTTTATTGTTGGGGTTCTAGTAAATGTAAGAGGTTCTGGTTTCCCCTAATATTCTATATACATTTTATAATCATACAGAGTAGCCATTAATTTTTATGTGTTTTATTATTATTGTTCATTATTTTGTAGTGTATATTCCCCAGTACTTGTGTTTATATATATATATATATATTGTCATTACTTGTTTATTTGTATTTTGATTCCACATGTTTTTATGTTTTTCTGAAAGGCCTATTTTAGTATATATTTGATTTAATTGCCTTCATTTGATGAAGAGTTAGTGTGTTTTTTTATAAAGTTAAAAGTTTTTTCTGTGTTTGCGATGGATTATTTTTAATCTGCTTTATAAAGGGTTTTTAATGTAAAATGATTATTTCACTATGTTATATAGAAATATGTGTGTGTGTACCGTTCATAGAGTTTATTCAATGTATGCATTAAATATTTGTAACAGTAGGCTTGTATTATACATTTTGACTTTAATGTCCATTTTAATTAATTTTGTGAAGGATAATTTTAACACTGTTTTGTATTTTTATTATTTTAATTTTGATGTGTATGTCTAATTACTTTGTTTTGTAGTCCTTATTCTGTGTAACGGGATATTTCACTTTTATTCTGTCAATGTATTATATTTTGCTTAATGTGATTTTAAGTTGTATTTTTGTCTTACTTGTTTGTATTGTGATGTAAGTGTTTTGCAGGGGCGAGAGTAAGTTACTCTGAGTTCATGACTGATATGTGAGATGTTTCAGTTGGTTTTTAAGTTTTATAGTTAAGAATAGCCTGAAAAGTAAAGGGAAGAAGAATGATGTGGAATGCTGGTCTGCTACGTGTTCCATAACCCCTTATTTTATATAAAAAAAATTTAAAACGTCCATACATTCATTGCAGGTAGCTTTCATATAGAATACTGGTAAAAGTAGCTTGTATATATTCCTCTCACTTTAGTTACCTATGAACTGGATGATTCAACTAGGGTGTCACATATAATTTTTCTGCGAAGGATTCCTGTAAAATGGAATATACTATTTAAAAATACACAGTTATCTTTTCCACTACCATCTGCCTTATTTTGAGATAGGAATGACCAACAGTCACATAGATAGCACCTGCTTTTGAGACGAATGCCATTATTGTTTCATATATATAATGTTATATTTTCTTAGTCAGAAAAAGAGATTTTAACAGTTACTTTGATAGAAAATTATATTCATTAGAGAGCTTTTCTGTAAAAGCGCCTCAAAATACGATTGTTTCACATTGTAGTACTTTTTCTCCAGTCTCTTTTTTTAGCTTCAAATTCAGTTAAGGTCAAAGAAATCAGATTCACTCTATAATACATTTTCTGTCCAACCTCCTATCATTCTACGGTTCCTACCCGACTGATCATAAAGGGTACCTGAGAATACCACATATCTAATCACCAACTTCCATGAGAATAGCAACGCACTAATCTTGCTTTATGAGAACATATAAACATTTTTAATGAGGAAATCTAAACGTTTGTTTTATTAGAATATCTGAACTTATGGTTTCTTGTGAACATATAAACACTTGCATTTACGGAAGTCTAAACATGTGTTTTCTTAGCAAAGTGCACAAGATAGAATACAACCAGAACAAAAAAAAAAAAAACTATGATAGCAGTCCACATGCATATTTTTCTTTCTCAATGTATTTCTAACGCAATCAAAAAAATTATTTTCTAAAATGACAATTTTATATCTCAGTAAATGTTGTTACCATAAATTTCTTTAAAGGTATCTTATTATTCATTTTAATACTTTTCTACTAAAACCTATGCAAGGAGCGGCCAGAGAATCACGAGTTCGTGTAGATACAGTCTGTTCTCAAGCTGTATCTGGATATAAAGTTGTTAAATACTGATATCATCATTCAGCAATTGATACATTTAACTCATCATTTAGATTATTTAGTTATGTATTCCAGATTGTAAAGCCTGTATTGAAACACAGACAGACAGAAAAATAAATGATGAGAAAAGGAAATAAAATTATGTATTCCTTACTGGCACCAGTCATCTAGTATTCTTTATCACTAGTAGACTTATTTATACACATTGTGATATGATGCTGCTATTCTGATCCATACAACTTGTAACAGATTACATGTAACCATTTCACAAGTTTATCTACTTTAAAATAAATAGAGGTTCCCTTATTCATAGATACAAAACCTTCTGTTAAAAAACACTCGGAACCAGTCTCCAAATCGAAAGATATATTTTTAACCAAGAGCTTAGAATATTCTTTAAAATATGCATATAATTATTGTATGATAAGTGAGAAACGACTACTGTATAAAAAAAGATTTCCATATTTTATTGTAATTTCGTACACATTGAAGACACCTGCCATTAGAGTCTGAAATCACTTTATCATAAACTGCTTGAAATAATTAAGGAAAAAGCATAGTTCCCTCTTTCTTATCTGTGACAATGAAAAACCACTGTTACTTGAATAATGTAGGTTGTAGAACACAGTAATCAAAGACTAAATGCTTTACTCTTCCTTTTGTAGAAACTTGTAACAAAATCTTAGGTTTCTGTTATTTGGGTTCTTTCAGTTGTTGGAACTAATTATCAGTTTTGTGGTTCCTCATCTCAGGAACAAGAAGGTGCAGTAAACTAATTATTAACCTTGTGGTTATAACACTCGAACACAAGAGATTGTGGAAACTAGTTATTAGAATTACGAATATAAAACTCGGACACTACAGATTATAGTCTCTATATGTTGTTATTTTTTAGGTTATTTCATTAAAAAAATAGAGGATGTCGAAAACTAGTTGTTAGTTTTGGAGTTCTATAATTCAGTTTAAGAACTTGTTAAATCTAGTTATTAAATCTCCAGTTCTTATACCTCGGACACAAGATAATGTAGGAACTTATTAGTTACATAATTAAGGTGTAGAAAACTAATTATTAGTCTAGAGGTTCTAAAACTCAAATACCAGAAGTTGTAGAAAACTATTTATTAGTTTTGCGATTATGGCTTTCAAATACGATAAGTTATAAAAAGCTGATTATTACCTTTGAGGACTTATACGTCGGACACTAGAAAATATAATCTAGAAACTAATTATTATTTATATGATTTTAAGTGTAGAAACGTTGTTATTAGTCTTGCGGTTTTTAAATTCGGACACAATAGTTTGTAGCAACTTATTATTAGTCATGGGGGTTTTATATCTCGGGCACCAGATGTCACAGTGAGCAATTATTTTAAATTTTTTGTTACTTTTGTGATGGTGTTTTGAACATAAATTAGCGAAATCGTCTTTTTTTATATCTTCATTAAGACAAACACAATATACACTTTTGTGTATTCTCATTTTCAAGTTCAAAGCTAATTTTTGTTTTGATTATAAAACATAAGCTCTTCTCTTAAGCTATCACTAATCAACTGTATATTTTTTGGTGAAATTTTAGGTGCAACACTGAATGTTCAAGTTCCTCCATCTTGACTTCTTACGGTCATGTCATGGATTTGTTATTATCCCTTGGTTAAAGCAAAAGTTGATATTTTAAACTCTTTTTTTTTATCTTACAACGTTATAAATATGTTAAAGTAATTTAAACGTAAATTACATGTCGAAATTCCAGCTTTTTATATGATAACTTAAAATCCAAACAGCTGAGAGGATATGGCCTGTGGATATGTTTTTTTTGGAATAGTTGCATCAACCAAAAATAATTTTGGTTAGGTGCACATAACCTGAATTTTCGCCATTTCTGTAAGCGGGTCTCTTAGTTAACTACTTTTCGCTATAATTATTTCTAAGAGATTTGGAATTTCACTCAGAATGCATTCAAGTCCACTGTTACATTATCTAGGCAGTTATATATATATATATATATAAATAGCATAAACCCAAGACATAAAAAATTAAGCTCTCGTAAAATATGCGTCATTTGAATTAATATTAGAATTTGTTCTGGATTATGATTTTCAAAATACTTTAATTACTATTTTATTTAAAAAATGTAATACTTTGAAATAGATTTGTGAGCGTTAATTAGTAAAACCTTTATTACTAAGTAATCGTAAAGATATTTTCGTCTTGACTCGGTAAACCCTAACTGGTTTATATGCGAAAAAAAATACACAATTTTAGTGCAGGAAATTATCTTGATGAGTGAAAAAAAAAATGAACGTGGATAAAATTCTCTTAGACGCTTTCAGAGAGAACGTGCGTCTGTGTTACAGGAATGACGTCATCGTTCAAAGTTATCTTGCCTGCTCGGGCCTATGTCTGGAAATCGATGAACTCGTGGTCCTTTCACCGAGAAGAGAGACGAAAATATCGGTTCCATGTTAACATAGCGAGCAGAATTCTCAGAGCTGCGGCTGTTGAATTGTTGAAAAAAATAATAATAAAATCTTTCATAACCACTTCTCGAATACCAGTGAAAAACACGGGTCAAAAACGTTCTTTTGTGACGTTTTGTTTCAATAAAGATTTGTGGCAACGTGCATTGCAGTTAATCCCCATTCCAAAACTGTAAACCAGGCGCTTCAACCGATTTTAAGCTTTTCTTGTTTTAAGAACTTTTAATTCACGTTTTTGTTTATCGTATTATTTGAAGAGAAATTTAAACGTTTCACATTTTAACAAAATCAAAGCCTTTTTGTTAGCTGTAAAAATTGCTTTTTTCGTAATACTTTTTCAATAACATTTCGCTTTGTTTTATTCAACAAACATGCTCTAACTAACAACCGTTATACATGGTTTCTCTCAGTGAATGGGAACAACTATATTGCTGCACTGCTAAATAGTAGAAATAGCACTCGTCGCCATTTTACGATAAAATTTGACAGTTGTTTATGTACATTAACATATGTATTGGACAATTGTTTAAGTTTCCCCAAATGTAATTTATTCCTTCTTCAGAGTGTACTATTTTAAGACACATGAATAGCATTTTCATTGCTATTTTTTTTTTTTTACTGCAACAATGACGTTTTAGGCCCTAGCTTTTATAGCTCCGTCCAGATTACTTTTCTTAGACTCCGTTAAGTTGTTCACATGCTACGTTATTATTGATTGTCTTAATAGGCCGCTCATACACACATAAATACGCACAGACAAAATACACAATTTCATTTCTCGATAATAAAATTTATCCACACTATTTTTGTGTAACAGTACAATTTTATGTTCAAATTTAAAGAATTGGAACTTCTTAAATTGGAAAAAAATTAGGTCATGAATAATCAGGCTTGAATATTTAAATAGTTTACCACTAGTCTAAAAATAGATAAGTCGGATATTTCGAGTTTTGCTGCAAAAGTGGAGACTTGGCAGATATTCCATAACTTCTAGATTTGTTTTATCTATACGACCAAACGTTTGTTTCCGTTCGGTGAAGACAAATATGTCTACTCACGTTAACCGCAATAGTGTGCCCTTCGCAGTTTTTGTTGAAACCTACATAAATCTATAATTTTAGGATTCTATTCTAGACGGACCCATTTTTCGAAAATATTCCGTCTTTTTTTGTCGTAAGTTCTAAGTAAATTTGATTGTTAGCATTGGTGAATTAGAAGCTAGGCATTCTAAGCTTAACTCTTTTGCCGCCAGGTATATTTTTTTTATATACACAATAAAAGCAACAAGATATATGTTTAATATTGCATCACTTATTTAAAATTTGAAACTGTTAAACTTTGAGCTTGAAGAAGAATACCATTTTTTTCATGATAGTGCCAAATTCCAAACTGCAACGCCAAAAATTTCTGTCGCAAAATCATTAAACGGTTTAAAAAAGTTATCTGATATAATCATCAAAAAATGGATTTATTAGCAAAACATATTGTTCTAAGCTACATTTTAAATGTTATAATTTAGTTGTTTGCTAGAAGGAGCTGCTAATCGTGATGATGACGTTAGATCTAGAAAGTTCATAAAAATAATCTTAGGATAACTAAAAAGTTCATGATGAGGTACTAACCTAGATATTTCGAAGAACTTGGAGAAACAAGAGTATATTATAAATACGAGTAATTAGTGTGTGTGAAAATTCATTTGAAAATTCAATGAAATATTTAGTGAGTGATTCAGCTCAGTGTTTGTAATGAGTGTTATTACGTCTATTAAGTTAATCGATCGATTAGCAAAGAAATTCTGTAAGTAACGTTTTTTGTAACGTAAGTTATACATATCATTAGTCTCAGAATTTCTGCTCAAACATTGTTTATGAATTTAGGCCTACAAATTGTGTCAAAGTGAATGTAGCCTGTAGCAGACGTATTGAAGAAATAAATTAATTTGTTATGATTACGTGGAGTGAACTTTATTTTTACCAAGTAATCTAAAATAAACCATTTAACGTCACAACACGGATGTCAGAAGTGGGATTTTCTCGGCTAAAATAAAAAATACAACTTTCAAGATGACCAACGGATACAAAGCAAGAGATGAAAACCTGCTAGGGTTGATAAGAGAATGGACAAAAGAAAATAAAAACAAAAAACGACAAAACATTAAAAGTATATAAAAAAAGAGGCCGAAAATTAGAAGAAAAAGACAGAAAATTAAAAGAAAAACACGAAGAAAGGGATAGATAATTAGGAGAACGTGACAAGAAATAAAAAGAAGACCAAGAGGAAACAGGCAAGAGTTTAAAAAAGAAGTTAAAAGAAAGAGACAGACTATTTAAAGAAGAATGAAAATCAAAAATAAATCTGATTAAAGACAAGATTATTGAAGCTAGAGAGATTACATCAATAAGCTTGAAGAAGTAAAAAAAGTTGTAATGACAAAACTGAAGTACAAAAGAAATCAATGACAGATAAAGTACTTTGAAAAAGAAATGGTAAATAAAAAGATCCAGCCAGTCACATCTTTTTCTGCAAGAATTACAGCCTAAAACGCCATTTACCACAAAACATGAAATAGAATAGCCTCTTCATTTGTTACTACAGGACCTTCATGGGCTAATCTAGCCATGTCCTTACCAAGTCCAATTCCAAAATTTAGTTGGTAAATTCCAATTCAAAAACATTGCCCGATTGAGAAACCTATGGATTATGATAGAAAGGTACAATGGGAATCATATCAGGAAAAGTTCATAATAATTTTAAAGTAAACCAGTGGAATAGGGAGCAATAAGATATATATATATATTTGCTGCTCATTTAAAAGGACATGTTTTACTTATAGTAACCTTACAGCTGAGAGACACAATAACTATCACGCTACCCCCAGTGGCACAGCGGAATGTCTAAGCCTGTGGTTGGCAGAGCACAAATAGCTCTTTCTATAGCTTTGTGCTTAACTACAAACAAACAAAAGCTGCTTTATCCAACAGGTTTGTAGTGACACGCCAGAAGAAAGTATTCAGAGCAACGTTCTGGAACAGGATACGGAAAAGAGAAAATACTTTAGCAGAATTTGCAAAGTTTTGGAAAGGCATGCCCATTTATCTTACCCAGAGGCTCCTCGTGAAATGATGGATTCGTTGGCACATGACTAATCCATAGATGCTATAACAAACGAACATTGAGAATCAGGTTTAAAGAAAGTAGGAGTACATCTTTAAAGGAAACTCTCCAGTCAGTGATGGAACTTAATGTCGCAGATAAACAACTAAAAACACCACCTGGAAGTTACGGAATCGTCAGGTCAAGTATTGAAACATCAACTCCCTCTGACGATAGCCTAAAAGAACTGAAAGGATTAATTAGACAACTCGTTACGCAGAATGGAGGAAATAAGCCATAAAGCCATAGGTGTTTGAAGTGTAATTTGGAAGGACATACTGCCCGAACTGTAACAAATGTTTATATGGCATAAGAACTCCCCCAAAAGGATAATGTAAAGAGCGAACTGGTATAATTGTGAGAAACACGGTCTTTACAGCCGAGAATGTAAGGAATCAACAGTTGTTGTTAAGCCAAGAAGCAGGGACCCAAACAGGTCAAAGGGACAACAAAGAACTAAAGAGATACCAAGGAAATAAGAACTAGCTGGGTCTAGAGGACGAAGTTTAGTTAGGAATACCTCATCTGCTCCAAGGGAAAAAAGAACTTCATTATCTGAGGAAAACCGTCCAGGAACCCATGGGTTTAGTGGTGCAAGCCTTGCAGTGTATTGATTCTACAGCTACGATTTGTTCGACCCAATTTGGTAATGAAAGATGAGAATTTGTCTCCAGAGATGAAGAAAGTAGAGGTATTGATGTGAACACAGGTGGATAAAGATGAAGAAAGTAGAGGTATTGATGTGAATACAGGTGGATAGAGATGAAGAAAGTAGAGGTATTGATGTGAACACAGGTGGATAGAGATGAAGAAAGTAGAGGTATTGATGTGAACACAGGTGGATAGAGATGAAGAAAGTAAAGGTATTGATGTGAACACAGGTGGACATAACATTTCAGCGAGAGAACAGTTGGAAGCTACTCTTACTGTAGCAAGATTCTATATATGACGCGTGGTTATTTAACATCGGATAGGAGTAAATATTGGTAACTGACTTCATGCGAAAACATGGATACAAGGCTAGGTTAGCTTCAAATAGTTTCACAGTCTATGACCAAGAAATCCATGTGCACTACATGACAATTACTACAACGGAGGTTGAACTTCCAGTAATAACAGGTAGGGTGAACATTGTACCGTCAAGGAGTGAAATACTCATACCAGAAGATATTAGGGATTAATCTTCATTTAGTGAATAGGGCGTAATGGACCCAAGCAATCCGACTTTTGATGGTTGGAAGAGCTCTCGTGAACCTGAAGAACAAAAATATCACACACGACTTGTGGTAAAATGAAGTCATTACGATGTTAATGCTCATAAGACTAGATTTCATCGAGGTGACATGGCATGTCTGAACAGTTTGTGAAAAAAGAACGATCTCTATGGTTAAGTAGGTGTTTGGGAAAAATTATATATTGTAATGAAAAACATTAATTATGTGGTTTACAGAATAATAATAAAAAAAACAGATAGTCCAAATCAAAGGTCATCCACCATGATCGTCTTTCGAAGTACGTCAATATGTTGATGTTTATTATTAAGCACATGTTAGGCTTACCGTTAGTCTCGGAATTACTGTTCAAGCATTGTACCTGAACTTAGGCTTCAAGCTGTGTCAAAGTAAACGTAGCTAGTATCAAACGTTATAGCAGACAGAGAATAATTCGATAGCGTTACGTGTATTGAACTTGACATTATTTTTTTACTAAATAATCCAAAAGAGTACGTTACAACAATATTTGGTCGTTGTGAAAGACGTAACGTATAAACTAGACATGTTCTTATGTTATGAGATGATTTTTAAGACAGAGCAATATTTGGTCGGTGTGAAAGACGTAGCTTATAAACTGGGCCCATCTTCATACCTTATGAGATAATTTTTAAGTTACAAAAGTATTTAGTCAGTGTGAAATACGCGTAAGCCAGACACACCTCAATGTTCTGTGAGGTTTTGTATTTATAAAGTGCGAATATTTTTTTATATTTAAGATAATTTTTAACTCCATGTGCAGAAGTAAAAAGAACTTTGGGATTCAGTAAAGGAATTACAATAAAAAAGGTGTTTAGCGAATCTTCAAACATTCTATCCTAGGATTGTATGACATTACTCTGACATCAACCCTGTTGCAAAATATAAATATTTAAGTATTCTTCAAAAATTATGTGGCTTCTTTTGTGTACTAAATAACGTAAATATTTTCACTTTAAAATGTTGCATGAAATAGATAGAAATATTATCCTTTATTGAGAAGTCTGCTATGGATCATTCTGTATATACGTTTTTATCCCTATTATCTACAGGGTATCACTTGTTGATCAAAATCAGATTTTTCATTACACTCTTTCTCTAGTTTCATACTTACACAAGTGTTTTAATCTTTGTGTATGTCAGGAAAAACGTCTACTTCTCCTCAACCAAAACAGTTTTAAACACTGAACATGAACTAGCTGTGTTACAGATTTATAGCAGGTATTTCTTAGATCTGCCCCTTCCCAGTGGCACAGCGGTATGTCTGCGGACTTACAACACTAGAAACCGGGTTTCGATACCCGTAGTGGGCAGAGCACAGATAGCCCATTGTGTAGCTTTGTGCATAACTTCAAAACAAACAAACATCTTATATCTGTTGTTGTTACACAATTGGCTGTTTGCACCCCGTCCATCGCGGGGAATCGATCCCCGGATTGCAGTGTTGTAGGTCCGTAACCTTACCACTGACTCAGCAGGGGACTCTTAGATCCCCATTTTCTATAAAATTAATAACGATCAATAGTTGAATAAAACCTTCAATGAGATACTATATGAATAAAAAAAAGATTGATACAGTAATTATGATAAATGGAAAAGACATCCATTAAATCAATAAGGATATTCTAATTAATAAACGAATTAATTCTCCTCTAACTTCATTAGTTACGTGTAATTCAGGATATAAAGGTATCTGTTGTTGAATTCCGTAATAACGATAAAATACTTGTTAGTAAAAAAGACGAAATTACTTTTTTCATGAGTTTGATAAAGTGATGTAACTGTTCCGTTGTTTTGACTTTCGATCTTACAGTTGCAACTAATGAAAAGTTTGTGTCTAAGAAGAGTAGTATTGAAACACGGTTTCATACAACATACATTAACGTAGGCTGTTCCCACGGCTAAACAATGTGACACACGATGTGTGCAAAGAAATTGACAGTATTAACTATGTTATTGTGAGACCTCAGGAATAAAAAAAACACAAAAAACGTTAAGACTAATGACTGAAGACAATATGGCTGAATACAATAGAAATGAAAGAACATAATTGTGGATGGGCATATGATTTTAAGAACACTAAGTTGTAAGGCTTTTGTGAATATCAATGAATGATTATACTGGAGTATGATATTAAAATTCAAACACTGATGACATATAAAATATGATGCGGTTTCACTCCGGAGCTGAGATCTTAGAACTTTAGAGTCTTTAACACATATAATAAAGGGAAATCAGGAGGAAACGGGGCATAATGTAGATTCCAGGCGTGGTTTGGTTAAAAAAGAAAGGGCCGTGAAAGATGAGAAAGAACAACAAACTCATTTGACCTGACAATATCACGAATAGTACCTTGGGAAATATTTATATAAATGTTAATATCTACATTGTGACAAAGGCAAACTATAAATGGAATACATGCTTGATTAAACCAGTAGAAAGACAAGATGACATTGAAGAGAACCGATTGAAATAGAGATAGAAAAGAGGGAATTTAGAAGAGAAAGTTTGAGGAAACAACTTAGGTCTGAATACAATTGAGAGGGGCCATAAGTCAATGAGAAATGGTTCTAAGCCAGCCAAGACATTAAACCGATTCTCATGTTAAATTAACAGGTCACAAAAGTTATTTAACTATTTAAAACACTTACAATATACCCCAAATCCAAAACACGTAACTCATTTAAATTGTTTAGCTTAAAAAACCCACTGTGATACGATAAAATCGAAAACAAAAAGTGGAAAAAACTTTATAGTTTAAAATTACCAGGTAAGGGCGTCTTAGCCCGAAACGTTCTGAATATTAAAACATCTATTTCGCATTAGACATTTTTTCGTGGAATAAGTTTCCACTTTTTGTTTTCCATTTAAACTATTTGTCGAAGTTATAGCCATGTATTTCACTTGAATAAAAATACTAAGCTCGCTGTGCGTTAGTATTTAAATAAACTGTAATAATATTTATATATTGTTATTTAAAAATTTACTATAATAACCCAAGTTTGGGTGTTGGAGTGAAACGAACATGTTATTGGAAATGTAATTTAGGCACAGAGGAGAGGTAAATAAACCGGTTCATAATAAAACCATGTCATAACATTAATTTGAGATATGTCGTGGTTTAGATGTTTCAGTAAGAAACTAAAAGAATGTAGTGAACTGCCTTTTAAGGAGTAGCCAAAACCAGAGGGTTTAGTGAATAGGCAGCTTCGGGCTTTAAAAACATTTTCTTAATTGGAAAGAAGTAGACCCCGATAATGTCAATTAGGTATTAGGAGTTTGAAAGAATTCTGTATTGTTAAGGATGGAGATTTGAGTGCTGGAAATGACAGCAACATTCATGATCATTGAAAAATATAAAGTTGAAAACAGTCGATAACCTGACTGACCTCGGAAGATACACCCCCATCGCTATGAGTAGCCTGGCATGGCTATGTGGTTAGGGTGCTCGACTCGCAATCTTCGGGTCGCGGATTCGAATCTCCCTACCAACAAACGTGCTCGCCCTTTCAGCCGTGGGGAGTTATAATGTGACAGTCAATCCCACTATTCGTTGTTAAATAAGTATCCCAAGAATTGGTGGTGGGTGGTGATGACTAGCTGTCTTCCCTCTAGCGCAGATAGCCCTCGTGTAGCTTTACGCAAAATTCCAAACAAACCAAACCAATCTTTATGAGCAAACTTGGTAATAAGAAGTAAGTATGAAATCAGTTAAGTAATTTTAGTGACATAATACGTGTATATATATTTAAAAAAACGTGAAAATATTGTTCATACTCATAGTAACAAAACACGTGTTCAGAAAGGTGTACTTTTGTATAAAAATGAAGTACAATAACAAATTTACAATGCGTAGATTTCACGCATACATTCCTTTTGTAATTTTTTTAGAGTTAATAAAAAGTACAATATTACAATCTACTCAAAACAATTAAAAATAATTGGAATTTGTAAAAATTATAGCAATGACAGGGTAAAATACACTGTTATGAGATAATACTAATTACTCCCTTCAGTTCAATGCCATGCATATCATTTATACAGCCTACGCTGTATGTGGTGGTTTCACATAATTTTTGCCACTTTGAAGTGGACCACGGAGTTTAAAGTGCTTCAAATTGTTCATGAACTGGGGATAGGTCTCAAATATGATATATGGATGTTTAATTCCCGTGGAAAAACTATCTGACGAAAAGAACCTGGTCAATTGCACTATTCTGTTGTGAATTGGCTAGAAATACCTCATATTTTTTAGCCATATAATAGAATATTTTTATAAATGAGGGAAAAAATCGACTAGGGAAAACCGTGGTACTTTTCCCCAAACCATTATTTCACTTTACCAGAAATCAAATATGATGAATTACGGCCACAGACAGAAATAACTGAATGCTTTTAGTAGTATCTTACATATATATATAAGTAAAAGTATTCCTTAAGCAAGCGCGTCCGGTTGGCAGAAACAAAAAGGAGTTGAACATTGTAATCCGCCGGATATTATAAGCTTACGAGTACATATTCAGGAAGGCCTCTTATGCATTAGTACCTAGGATGAGCCCAGTTCTTTAATGTTTTTGACAGATTGATTAAGTTTCTACGCAGTAATAAAAAATGTTTTCCAAACGTATGAATACTCATCCCATTATATCACTGAGAAGACCACTGTGAAAGGAACCATCAGTTTGTGAGAATTGTTTGTTTTGTTGAATTTACACAAAGCTATTAGAGGCTATTTGCACTAGCGTACCTAATTTGGAAATGATAGACTAGAAAGAAGACAACGAGTCAACATCACCCACCATCAACTCAGGGGCTACTGTAATCGGTTTGACCGTCACCCATCACTCTTATTACGCACCCACGGCCACAAAGTGCGATATAACTGATTATATGGTTGTTCTTATATGATTAGTTGGATATAATTAATTGTGTGGTTGGTTGGTTGTATATGATTATGTGGTTGGATATAACTCATTGTGTGGTTGGTTGTATATGATTATGTGGTTGGATATAATTGATTGTGTGGATATAACTCATTCTGTGGTTGGTTGTATATAATTATGTTGTTGGATATAACTGACTGATTAGTTGGTTGTATATGATTATGTGGTTGGGTATAACTGACTGTGTGGTTAGATATAACTGACTGATTAGTTGATTGTATATGATTATGTAATTGGATATAACTGATTTTGTCGTTGGTTATTTATGATTACGTGATTGTATGTAACTGAATGTGTGAGATATGACAAAAATTTAAACAGCTATAAATAAATTCAACTATATGAATTTTACTAATGCTTTGTTAATTTTTCTTATATAGCTCCCGTTCATAACACTCAAAAGACAAAAAAGAAGAAGAAAGGTTGAGAGAAACAATAAAAAAACAATATAGCTAAAACATCTAAATCTCTATAAGCTTTCTTTCCGGAACGCGTAAAATCTTTTATCTTTTATTCAATCAATTCACTTTCAATATAGATAATACTTCAGTATAACGTAACTTAAAATATTTCATTTTTGAATTCAAAAATACTTCTACAATTATTGTATACCTTTACATTTATGCACATACAAATGCCTTTCCAGGCTAATTTCTAACTGCATACAGAAAAGCTTTAGCAAGTCGAGTTATGTATTTGATTTGTCATGTTCCATTGGAATGAGAAGAATGCAATAATTAAATTGTGCCACAGAACACGCACAAGTATCCGAAACTGTAAATTAGAATAGTTGGTTGGATCTGGCAAACAGTAACTATTATTCATACGAAGAATTTTACGATAAATATTTTAATTTTACAAATATTTAATTCAAATTAGAATATCGGTTGACAGAAGTGTGTGATATTCTAATTGTTGCAAATCAGAGCAAGGGAATTTTTTTTCTAACGAAATACAGTTTTTCATCTGCTGTAGAAGGTTAGAATTTTTGTGTATTCTTCAGAAACAGATAATTATCGGCCAGCAAAACTGAAATTAGGTCCATATTACCCAAGATATGAGTCTTTGATAAACATTGTTGATACTGAAAAGCTGCCAGGTTTTATTGAAATCCCCTACACAGCTTCAGTTTTGGCATCAATGCACAGAAAAACAGCCATTGGTAACATTGAAATTAACTTTGAACTTACAGGCGTCTAAAAAATTGTCTTATATTAAAACATTCAAATAAATAGAAGGTCTAGGTTAAAAGTAGTTCCAGCAATTACTTGTTTATAATGTTAAAACGGCTCTTCATCAATCTAATACATTAGAAAAATACTGGTGTGATAGAAAAAGACACGTCTTAACTAATACAATCTTTCATAAAGAATGTAGAGAAAAGATTTTGAATAATCACTAAAGGAAACGTCACAAGAAAAACAACAACAAAAACTACAAGTAGGCAGACAAAAGTAATCACTCTCTTTTGTGACTGGCCTGCATGTTTTTATTATAAAACTTGTCATTTTTAGATAGATATCAACATGAAAAAAAATTCATTGTTACGTAAAAATCGCAGTGATATTGTTCCATCTCTGAAAATTATAAGCGTCAGAGAGTAGACACAAAAATTAAAATTTAGTTCTCGTTTTTTTGATAATTTCGATTTTTTTACTATTCCACTCATTCGTATTCAAAATGAAATTAAGCAAAGGTTTCGCATTTTGTTTGATGAAAGTATTTCGAACACACACACACATGCAGAGATTAATTATTTTAAAGGTAATGAGAAGAATAATTAATGGATTCTGAGAAAAGACGTATAGAAACGCTAACTAATAAAAAACGTGTTTTTCTTAAAAACAAGTATACAAATTGTCTTATCTCTAAGCTCATAATTTAAGCACGATAACTCTGGTTGTTCGCTTATTTTAAGTAACTAAATGTCAGGTGTGATAAAGCTTGTAGACAAAAATAAATATTGTCTCAAAAGAAACTAAACAAATATAAAATTTAAGAACGTATATGTTTCAATGTTGTCATTGCCATTGTTGTCATAAGCCTAAAGACTTTGATATAGACTAAAATATTTAAGGTAAAAGTGGATATAAATAATACAAACCCTCAGAATTAATCATTAAACAATAAAGCTTTAGATGTTGTACTTACAATAGGCTATATTTTTACATAAATTAGGGGTATTTCAACCTGTGTTACATGGGGATGTTAAAAAGGGAGAAAACTTGTAATATGTAATTTTTGAATGACCGCTAAATTTTTTTAAATAGTTTTGGTTTAGTTTAGTGGATGCGACAGCCTAGATAGACCAATAGGCCCCTTGTTGTCCCAAAACATTATATTATGCTATGTATAGGTCTAACGAGGAAAGAAAGTTGTAAGCTGGTTTCGTTTTCAAGATTTTACTTTGTGTTAGTAACATGATTTATATTCATAAGGATATATATGTTTGTCATTTATAAGTGATATCTAATACTCATTCTGTGTTAATACTGATTGAACTTAGACTGCAAGAGTTGGAGGTTAAACGGACTTTGAAACTAATTACGTGACCGATTTTTCTGTGTTAATACTGATTGAACTAGACTGCAAGAGTTGGAGGTTAAACGGACTTTGAAACTAATTACGTGACCGATTTTTCTGTGTTAATACTGATTGAACTAGACTGCAAGAGTAGGAGGTTAAGTCCGTTTATTTTGTCGTTCGTGCAAGTTTTTAAACTTTATAGAAAAGGCAAGGTACAGTCTTGGCCAAAATGTTTGTATACTGTTATATACTGATGTTATTGTTTAGATGCATGGAACAGTTATTGAGTAAATGCCCGTTAGTAGCAGAGAAGGTAGCTATAATCAGACAAACATGCACGAGTTGTTATTCTGGTCTGTATAAATTGTTTGGAGTACTTGTTTGTCAAAACATACACACCCATTTTGTATAAAAGGGTGTGCTTTTGATATAATCTTTTTCGAAACAAATCAACGTTCTGTTCAGACAATATCTATACTTGGTGTAGAGTCATGCCTCGTTACATGCCAGAAGTTATAGGGCATCAAGTTGTTCGACTGTCCAGAAATGTAATGAAACAAAAGGGACATTGCCAGAACAGTAATGTGCCCCAGGTGTACAGTATCCAGAATCCTGAAACGTCATCGGACTATAGGAAACGTTGTTTCAAGAAAGTCTACTGGTAGACGTCGTGTTTTGATCAGGTTAACACATCAAGGTAAAAAATCTTGCAACAACTTACGACAGGAATTGCACGAACACATTCATTCCTAGATATCCAAAAGAACAGTGAATAGGAGACTGACCAAACAAGGTTATTTTGCAAGAAGGGCTATCTGCAAACCGATATTAACCAGAATTCACCGCCGTCACCGTGTTACTTGAATAAGACAGCATGACAACTTACAGTTAGAACACTGGCGACATATCATCTTTTCAGATGAGTCCTGTTTTCCACTTGTTAAAGCTGATGATAGGATTCGTGTTTGTCGTTTTCATGGAGAACAGCTGATTGAAGACTGTCTTTCCCACACGGAACACACAGGAGGTGGTGCAGTACATATTTGGCAGCTGTTCATTATGGTAGAAAACCTGTCCTTCATATCCTCCAGAAAAACGTCAGTGGCGCCTCCTACAGGCAACACATGAAGATGATATGTCTACCATATGCTAGGGCAAGGATTGACAATAACTGTGTGTACCAGGATGACAATGTCACTGCCTACAGTGCGCGTATTGTACAGGATTATCTCGACCAGGAAGACTTTACAAGATTGCCATGCCCAGCAAAGTCTCCAGGTTGTAATCCCATTGAGAACTGTTGGGCAGAACTGAGCTGGAAAATTGCTAACCACGACCCTAAACCAGCCACTGTAGCTGAATTGCAGCGCCTTCTAGTAATAAGTTTGGATGAAATTACGGTGGATTACATCAACAGCCTCATCGACATGCGGTGGTTATTAGAAGACAAGGACGACCAACCAAGAACTTAATGTTTAATATAAACTGATATAAGGTTACAGACGCTATTTCTAATAATTTCATGTTATAATTTCATGTCGTTATTTATCTTTTGATAAGATTTTGTTCTGATAGGCGAAATTCTGAATTACACATCTTTCTACAGGTGTCTGATAAAATTGTTTGTTGTTCTAATAAATCGTTCATGATGTCCAAAAATCCTGTCTCATTATATAAATTACATATGTAGATGTTTAATATAACATGCATTTCTCAATTTGATAGCGCTATGTATATTTGTATTCTATCTCAATAATAATGATCTTAATTGTTACAAAATATGCAAACATTTAGGCCAAGACTGTATTACCAATAGTAAACCTATTCAGGTGACAATCATGTATAAGTTCTACCCAAATTGGTTGCTGCTTTATCAGTATTTGTTGATTATCAGACTTTGGTTTGTAAATTTAGTTTATAAAGAAAAAAAAATAAAGGTAGAAATCTGTCACGATAAAACTTTATTTAGCACCCAGGAGGATGCTTTTAATTTCTAAAGAAATTCAAAAAGATTATCTTGTCTTCAACAGAAAACTTTGATAATTCATTGAGTCGATTGTGGAGCCATGAGAACCAGACTTCTCTCATATTTTACAACGTTTATTTAAAAATATATATTCATTGAAACATAAACACGAATTTTTTTTTTCAGAAACTGTATCAAAAATAACATTCGTCGTATTTTTCGAAACAAACTTGATTACTTTTATCCTTGTGACCAATTAACTGCTTGCTAAATCCTTTACAGTGCAAGATTGTTTTCTAAAAGATTGAAAATTAAGACCGAGAGAGATTCGAACACTCGACTTTAACCAATAAGCAGAGTAGCATGTTCAAATTCAGCCTCAATTTTATCTCTAACTGTACAGGACTCTATCTCACTCTAACTTTACAATGGTCTAAGCTTTTACTAAGCAAATCAAATGTTGTATGAGTATCTTTTCGCCAAAATAATTCCACTTATATACTTTTCACCTTGCCTTCTCATTTATCTTAGAACTCCATTTTACGAGTTCTGAGCTGATAGTAAAATGTACTAAAATACTTTTAGAATCTTATATCCTTATATATATATATATGTATATTAAATTCTTTCTAGAGTATAAACACGTTAAGATTTAAAATTTAAGGGTTCTGCGCTGTAAATGACTTCCTCCTAAAAAAATTTTAATCTCCTATTCTTAGCAAATCTTCTTTCAGAGTGTGTGTGTGTATTTTCTTATAGCAAAGTTACATCGGGCTATTTACTGTGTCCACCGAGAGAAATCGAACCCATGATTTTAGCGTTGTAAATCCGAAGGCTTACCGCTGATCCCATCGTGGAAATCTTCTTTCAGACCTTCATTGAGTAAATTAAAGAACTATGCAAACAACTGTTACATAATTTTTTTTACCCAAAACAGCCTTTTACTTTTTGATTACCACAACTGTGTTATTTGTTATATTTTTTATTTCTATATAGTTATTATGTTCTAGAATACACTATTATCCCGAGATGGAATTTTCAGGTTATGGAGTTGGCTGTTAATCTATTATCTCAGTTAGTCATTGGCTAAGAGAAAACAAAGCGGGCCATCCTAAGATAGATTACGTTCAACTAATGCACCTCTTAACAAAGCACCAGCATCATCTGTAGTTTACACCAACTGAGAAACTGAATTATGTAACCTGTTAGCACGTGCAGGGGTATTAAATAAAGCTGTAATTAAATGAATTTGACAATTACCAGGTAATAAACGAGAAGGAAGCGGACGTTTATAGGTCTACATTTAATACTTCTAGATACTTTTTAATCCCCAACTTCAAATATTTCGGCAATTTTTTTGCGTGTTTGTGAAGCTCTAAAGTAGTTACATTAAAAGTTATTATGCTTCGTATAATATTCTTTACTTAAAATAATTTTCTTTGTTAATAAGAACAAAGATATGTAAGAGCTATCTGTGCTGTGCATGCCACGGGTATCGAAATTCGGTTTTTAGTGTTATAAGCCTTCAGACTTGTACGACAAGTAAAATCATTCTAGCACGTGATTTATTCTTTTACTGCTACCAAGATGTTACTGTGAACATGAAATCACCTGCATAACGGATTAATACAAAAACACGCGTTTGTTTTAGTTTATGCTATGTTATTAACGGATTTGACTTGCTAATCGCTGAAGGATTCTGTTTTGCTGAATGACATAATCGGTAGAAGCGCCATACATACTTCAAAATTTTAATGGTAAAACACAATTTTACTTACGAAGTTGACACTGAATGTAAAAACTAACTCTCACACGGGCCATTTTAAATATCTTCTACAACAGTCTGCCACCCCTTTCATCTTATTACCTTTCAACATAACTTATATATCTGATTTACAGAAACAAGCTTAAACAAGGGGCATTAGATGATATAGGAACTTCAGACAAAAACTTCGCATAATATTAATGATCCTTTGTCGAATTGCATGCATTATTGATATGTCAAACTGTATAATGAATTTAAACTTGTGCTAGTATACAGTGTTAAAAATATTTTAAATTTATGGTTAAAAAATATAGAAAAAAAGAAAACAAAACGCTACAGCGAACCATACTTGAACAAAATGGTGATAGTTCAGAAAGAGACAAAAATTAATTTAAAACTTTCAGACTGATGACAACCCTTTAAATGCCCAAAACAAACAAAGAATATTTAAATATAATAATGTTTATTCTGATAGTTTGCTAGCCATTTTTTAAAATTTTCTTAATGTCATTATTTACAGGATAATAGTCAGGGCTGGTGCTAGTGTGCCCCTCTCCTAAAATGTCGTTTGTTTTCCCTTTCCAATAGTTTAATTTTAAGATTTGGTCCCATTATATGTCTCATTGACCCCCCCCCCCTCCAGTTAAGAAAAGTTGCAGCCTTGTTCTTTTGTTTGCATTATTAGCGGGTGCTGGGAAAATGATTTATAACAATTATCAGTACTGGCTCCATCTTTTATTAGGGGGGGGGGGGACAATGAGACATATAATAGGGCCAGTTGTTCTTTTGTTTGTATTATTAGCGGGTGCTGGGAAAATAATTTATGGCAATTACCAGTACCATCACTTTTAAAGAATTGGACACTTTTGATTAAGTAATAAAATGCATTAGAAAAACATAATTCAGGGAAGCGGACAAATATCATTATTTCAATAAAAACCGGCATACGTGCTTTACTTCTATATACGTTTAGCAGCACTACGTCGCACACTAATGTGTAAAACTAAAAATGCTTTTATTTCGTACGTTTAGCACATTAATGTTTAAAAATGTTAGCAATATTACACAGGCATATTATAGCAATAATACATTGTTGTTAGTACAGTGAAAACGTGTTGCAAATGCTAGCAGTATGAAGTGAGTTTTGTATTACAATCACATGCATGGACAACAGTAAAAATCAGAGGGATGGAAATGATGCTTCCGAGACTAAGTGAAAATCATGGGTACATCTGGATTAAAAATGCTTTAGAATTACATAATGTGCTTGACCAACTTTTAGTTACTGTTATTAGTTCCCACTCTAATGTAATTTATCATTATTGAAGATTAATACTAATTAGGGAAACTTTCTAAATATATTCAGAATAGTAAAAATGTTGATAAAAGTAAGTGCGTGAAATATGCCAAGTCAGCCATCCAAGCAGCTAAAAGATGGCAGATATATCTCCTCCCTCTAACGGCGATAAGTAACTTGGGTAATAATAATTTTAGGTGGAACAATATACAATTACTATATCGTTTTATTATAGCGACAACATTAGTGGCGTGGAGTTGGGTTCTATTACATTGTAAATGTTTGTTTATTTCTAAACACATTCAGTAAAATAATTTAGAAGTTGTTAATCAGCATTACTTTTGTAAACGACTTTACAGAAGAAAAGTATTGTGGCAACGGTTTTATAATGTATCTGCACATAGTCTTTTACAGTTCAGCCGCTCGTTACTCTCTTGTTTTTCTTAACTTTTTGAAAGAAGCGCATCTCTAGGATATCCATTTAGGGAAGCATTGTACGTTTTTTAACTTATGTGGCCATGTGAAAAACAAAAGAAGAACTTAAAGAAAAAGCAATTTGAAGATCATATTGCGTTAACAAAATATAGAAGTAATTAAGACTTTGGACAAGTAAAACAGGCAAAAACCGATAAAAATTTATTTGGTGATGAAAGGTTTACATTTTTATCATTAAAAGTAACTTGCTATGCTATGTGATACTGAACTAAGTTTTGTAATATACTCATTCAGAATGCAAGTCAGATATAAAGTAACTATTAAGACGCATTTAACAAATGTTGAAACTTAAGTTCACTGATTGTAAAACAAAATATCATATATATATATATATATATATGTTTGTGTGTCATAAGAAGTAGAAATGATTCGTCGAAGAAGGAACGAAATATTTGTAATAAATTTGACAGTATCATACTTATTAAATATTAGACAGATTAACTAAGAAACGTTAAAATACCTTAACACAAATACTTAGTTTTATATTCACGTAATTTATCAACACATTACTTGTAGAGTTAATTATTTTCGTGGGTTAAGCGGATTGCTTTTTTAGAGACTGTTCTGATTACAGTTTTATGAAAGAATACTTTGTTGTTGAATTACTTGCGATCCTAAATTTAAATTTAAGTTTGAATTGCAAACGTATCTGTTGTATGAGTAATGTAAGAATATAACAACCGTTAACTTCGTGCTTCATAGGTAAATACATTTTCTTCAATACACCCAGAAACCATTTAGTTGAACCGTTTGATATACTTTGTTGCTATTACATTGTTGCTTCTCAAAAAACTTGAATCTGCATGACTGAAAATTATCCATCACAACCAACTAAAACACTGGGTGCATCAGTCTTACATTTGGTATTTTCTAAACCACTGTTTGCAGAATTCCCTTTCTAAAGATAATTTAACCTACTCAAGAATAGCTTGATTCGACCCACTAACTACTCATAGGTCGAACTATTGTTTTTCCTATTGCAAGCATAGTATGAGCTTAGCCATTATTTTTTCTCTTTCAATAAAAATCCTTAACTGCAAAATATATCAATGCAGCAACTAACACTTTCTCTTATCAGTGTTAATGAAAAAATCAGATGTACTGTATCTTCAAATAATGCTTTACAGGTTAGTAATTACAGTTAACTTCATATTATAAAGTTTTGAAATCCAGATCAAATTAAGTCCTATATTTTTGTTTATATGTTGCATGATAGCTATGTTCTGAGTGTAACTGATTCATTCAGGTTATACAACAGTCGCGAATAACTTTATGCAATATTCATATGTGTGCAACATAACATAGGTATATTTATTTTTATTATACATATATCTTAACAATACATATTGTTACAAACACTATTAGCCATAGACAATTTGACTCTGGCTCTTGTGCCGTTATCATGTCTAAATAGCTATTGTGCCATTATGTGTTGCCATCTACAAGACATTAAACTCGACACGTTTCCCTGGCATCAAAGAACAAATAATCACTAGCAGAATTCATCCAAGCACAGACTTTTCAGCTAAAATATTTTTGGTTAGAATAATATTTATGTTGTTGCTACCATGCATATCAATACACACACTCAGACCAACATAGACAAAATATGGACCTATTACACGGTAAAATACATGTATTTTTCTAGATGACCACTTCCATTAATAGTCAGATTAGCAAGATATTGAATAATCATTTGTGAGTCAACCCACTTATTTTAAATGGCATCACAGAAAATTAAACACAGAGACTACTACAATTAGATTCAAAATAACCTGGTTTACACTGTGCAAATAAAGAAGACAACTCTTTTACTGCAGGTGGAGTAGTCATGTAAGCTTCAAGTGTATTGTAAATGAGTCTAGCAAGCTTTGTGTGGCATGCTTCATAGGAATTCCACTACAGCTCAACTAGTCAGATTAAGTGGTTCTTGCAAAAATCAGGATGAAATTTTGTTTCAGAAAATCCCTTTATAACTCAGAAAACAAGGATAACAATGCCCTTTGAGTTGAATTTTTGAAATCTTACCAATCATTCTCAGTTGTACCAACTGATGACATTCTAGGCACTATAGCTACTAACAACATCCATCCTAACTGTGTGATAATAGAGTAGCTTCCACCAAATATCTCTTGATGAAACTCTGATTGATAGTTCAGAAAGTATAGGTTTTAGTGCTCTTGCAGTCCCAAGGTAGTTCATAAATTTGATAGTTAAATATCAACTGATAAATTGGAAAGCAAGGAATGTCACTTCCTTTCAATTCTTGATCTTACAATCAGTGATTGTCCTAACTATTTGTAGGGCAGTTATTCCCAATATTTGGATCTCAGTGGATCAGTAGAGCTATTCAGTGCCCCTTCTTCAAGTACTTCCTCATCTTGAATAGCCACACAATTACTTTAAGCATCTTGCTACTCATCAGCTAAGTCAAGATGATATGAAACAGTACTCTCGTCGTCCACTTACCTGTCAGTCTTGACCTGTGATTTCTGTTCACTCCAGTGCAGATAGATTTATCAGTAGTATATAGTGTTAGTTTGTTGATGTGTTCCACATGCTTATGTGTACCATGTAACAGTTGTACATTGGAGTTAAATGAACCTATCTGATTTAGTACGAAATAATGCCTTGTATGAATTGGTTTCATGCTGGTGGCATATATATAACACCCATACACAGTTTTCATGGCTGTTTATTATAACATATCTGATGCTAAATGGTGGATCTCCATAGCTTAATGCATCAATGCAGACCTTAGCCATTCCATATATTCTTGTAGACACTGCAGTACATCTGCTCAAGGAGGAGACCCTACACCATATCCACAGGAAGCAATGATTTCCAACTAAACATGAACATGTTTGGCAAACAACCTGTCAATCTCTGTTCTTTTGTGTGGTGTGCCATTATGACATATGGCAAATGTTCATCCCATTCAATTTGGCTGGGATTAACAACCTTTGAAAGAATCTACTTGATAGCTTGTATTACCTGCTCTACCAAACCATCATAGTAGGGTGATAAAGTAAAGAGTGTATCTTCACAAAACCCAATGCTTTACACAACTTTGATCCATACGAATTTCTTTAAATGTAAGTTGCAGTATCTGTGGCTTTGATAACACGTAAGCTATGGACTGTGCTGAAGTATCAACCAATGGTTAAGATTTAAGGCCCTTATTGAAATAATCAGTAACAACCAGAATATAACAATTACCTCACTTCATCTCCAGGAGAGGTTATTGTAGACTATTCTCTGTAAAGAACCAACAGTTCTCTGCTGGACCTAAAAGCTTACCATGTCTAGTCCGACTTTTTCGCTGGGCAGAGAAAACCATACAGTATAGACATCACTGCTTAGCATCTTAATCTAAATGTGGCCAGCAGAACCAGTGTAATTCATTAGCCCAAGTGCATGTCATACCTTGGAAACTTCCAGTCCTTGCATTATGCAAAGTCTGAAGAATTTCCAGGCTCAAAGCTATCATCACCACTAGCTGCAACATAGGCATAGGTTAAGAACCACACTTTAATGGCTAAAAACAAGGGTACAGCATACCTTCTTCCATCCACATTTTCTCATACAAATACTACAGGCTACTTGCATCCACACTACATTTCTCAATCAGAGCTGGCAATGCTTCACCTTGTTGCTTTGCATGTAGTGCCTACCCTAGCTTTGGGTCCTTGTTGCTTTTCTCCGAGCTCCTGGACCATTAATCGTAGTATATAGTTACAAGAGGAATTTACTTCCATGTGTCTTAACGTTGCTATGACAGAAATGGCATTAACTCCTACATGGTTTTCAGAGTCAGAACATTTGGTGAATGGACATGGTTTCACCATGCAAAGAGATAATCACTTGGCATTTTCATGTTTGTCTGGACAAAGCAGAATAACAAGGTCATACTCGTGCAATGTTGTTATTCAACATGAAATATTCTCTTCGAATGTTATAAATTTTATAGGCAACTTCAAGGCAAACACACTACCATACAGGTAGTGTAGGTAGTGTTTGATGAAAGACCACATTTGCAAACAGTTCCTTCTTCGTCAAGCAATGTCAGCATTCAGGAACCATGGACATATGATTAGTGTTTGCTATCGCATGTTCCATTATATCCTGCAACTGTAATAACACTACTCTCTTCCCACTATTGCTGGTATTAGCATTCAACAGGAACTCACAGTCTTATCGTATATATATGCCAACACTAGAGTTCTCACTAAAGCATGCCTTTGAGAGAGGAGTATTTTTCCACTTTCCCTGGCCCATCTAAAACGTGCATTAACTTTATTGAGAGCAGATAATGGTGCAACTGTCTCTGAGAAATTGAATACAAGATGTCAGTAATATAACATGAAACCAAGGAAATTGCAGACCTCTCATTTGGTCATAGAGGTCGAGGCCAAACCCATATTACCATTATCTTCATAGGGTAAGTAGATATCACATCTATCTCTACAATATGATCAAGGAATTTCCCCTGAATGTGCATGGGTGCACAGTTTCCTCGTTTCAATTTTAAACTTCCCATTCTTACCTGTTGAAGTACCATTATCAGGTTTTCAGCCATGGACACAAATGTATAGCCAACACCAAGACATTATCAATATAGATCAGGCAAATTTTCCATTGCTGTCCCTTCTGTATAAGCTCCATTAGCTCTGCAAAAGTGGCGGGTGCATTATACAGGCCTAATGGTACAAGTAAAAAAAAATCCAAAAAGGAAGTAAATGTATGGATGACTAATATCAATCCTTTAAAAACAATGCAAACAAGATAGTAAGAATATCATTTGCATCATCCCTACATACTAGCAAAGGCACACAGTGTAGTAGAATGTTAACAGAGAAAAACAGGATAAATTAAACACAGTTGTGATTGAATAGTTATATATATATATATATATAGGTATATGTAAATTATTCCCTGTGTTATTATGCGGGGATGATGCAAATGCAATCCCTACTATTTTGTTTGTATTGTTTTTGAAGGATTGATATTAGCCATCCCTACATTTACTTCCTTTCTTGAAAAGTTTTTCTTTACTTGTCTGCTAATTTTTTTAATACAGTGTTTCAATAGACATAGGAAGGTTGTATTTATAACCGATTTCTAAATACAATGAAGTTCCAATTATAGTATTTATAGTTTATCAATTATTGGCTGGTAATTCTTGTTTCATCCTGTACTTAAGCTTTTTAAAGGAACATCAAATTTTTGTAACGAAGCTAACTTCAAAGGGTAATGATAATGTCGTTTACGCTAGAATTATGTTTTTTTAACTTAATGCTAGTTATTAATGATACTTATAAAAGCGGATACTCCGTTTGAAACTATGGTACTTCAATGAAATTGGTTGACATCATTGTTTTGGTTTTTGAGTTATCACGTAATAAAAAAGAAGTAGAAGAAAGAAGAACAAGAAATACAAACTTTTTAATATGTCATTTATAGACATTCCCAGAACTTGTGATGTAGTCATGACATAAATATTGTTATAAAAGGAAACACTGTAAATTTCTGATGAACTATTGAGGACATATTCAAAATACAATTTCAATGAACAATCCAAGCCATTCCTACATAGGCAGCGCTACTGCATGCCTGATGATGTAAAACTCTTACAAACCATTTCAAGTTCTGAATATAATTTTAAATCCACTTTTAACATCCAGATTAACTTGGAAGTATCCAGATGCCATGTCTAAAATGTTCAACTATTGCGTCCTTTCCAATGAATCCATTGTTCATCCATCCCTAAGATATCTATGTCAGAACCAAGGTTGGAAATTATTACCTTCATTCAGTGGCTGATTTTACCTAGACATATTAATACTGGTAATATACGACCTTATAACACCTAATTTGTTATTTTTCTTTAATTGGACACTCAATGTTTCACTTTAAAACTTCTTCAAGAGCTACAAAAATACAAACTGTTTTAATGCAACAAATGAACTTACTCAGTCTGCCATATACATAGATGAAGAATGGCGTTCGCTCAAAACGCTGTAATATTTTGTTTTTCATATAAAGCTACTCTCATTTTTATGCTCTTTAAAGGGAGAGAGAATTTATTTTGACTATTTAACATTAAACTGGTACTTGAAGTGAAGTCGATTATTTTCCTTGTATTAGTTACAAGTAACGCCAGAAAAAAAAAAGAGAGGGCATTGAAAACAGATCAACTGCTTAGAAACGATGAAAATAAAATAACTATTAAACTATTTAACTATAATAAACACTAACATTTAAATAGCTAATTAACTGAAAAAAGCACGTGAACTATAGTAACTATTAAGACAACTTAACTATGGGAAACATTAAAAATAAATTAACAATTAAATTAATTAGCTATGATAAACATTAACGATAAAATAACCTCTAAGCTAATTAATGAAGAAAAAAATTTAAATATAGTAACTATTAAAACAACTTAACTATGGGAAACATTAAAATAATTAATTATTCAATTAATTACTATGAGAAATATTAAAACGCAGTAATTATTAAAATCAGGGCCATTAAAGAGAAGAGAATGAATTCTGCGCCGTTGAGAAATTTAAATAACGAAGACAGTAAGGTTAAGCTTAACCTTACTGTTTTCATTAATTATTAAAATCAGCTCACTATAAAAAAAATATAATGGTCCAATAAATATTAAAACCAATTAATTATGATAAACATTAAATATATACCAAACTATTAAAACCAATTTGAATTTTAAAAAGTTACAAATACAACAACTATTTGAAGAAAAAATATTTCAAAGATCCAATTGTGTTTCCACATAACTATAACATCTTATGGTAGAATATTCTTGATTATATTTTATAATTCTTTAAAAATTTGTTTTAAATTTTTCTATATTTTTAGTGAAATGTTCCGAGGATGAAGAACGCCTTGTGCGCGACCTCTTCAGGGATTACAATAAACTTATTAGGCCAGTGGAAGCAACAAACAAAACAGTAGAAGTGCGATTTGGGCTATCTTTCATCCAGCTTATAAACGTGGTAAATATTTCAGTCTACTTTAAGTGGGATGTTAATATTTTGTGAAAATATGATACTTCAGATGAGAGGCATACATTTCCTGGAGTACTTTTTTATTTTTTGGAGACAGCTAGGAATTGCGTTTTAAGAAAAATAAGTTTTTTGAGTACTTCTTTCAAGCAATCTTTATGCTTATTCTTATGTACAAATGCTTAGAAAAAATTTTCTTCGAATATTTGAATACTTTCACTCAAAATTTCCGGACAGTGTATATCTAGTGCTCCAGAAGTGTGGCATTCAAATCTCAATATTCGGTCGGACAATAGTAACATAAGGGTTGCGCTGGGTACCGTTAACTAGCTGCTATTACTCTAGTCTATCAGCTTAAACTTATGGAACCATTGAAATAGAGTAACTATTAAAACACCTTAACTATGATGAACATTAAAAATAAATTAACAAATGAAATTAATTAGCTATAGTAAACATTAACCATGGAACTATGAAATAGTTCTTAAGCTAATGAACGAAGAGTGACATTAAAATTCGGTTAGACAAGATTAACATAAGAGTTGGCGGTGGGTACTGTTGATTAGCTGCCTTCCCTATTGGTGTTTAATGTGAATCTATTTTCTTTTAAATCATTTATTGATGTTTACGATGAATCCACCTTGTTTTTATTCTTCCTTTATAGATGTTTACTTTTAATGCATTATCATTCTTGACATTCCATTCCAGATTTTATCAGTCCTTTACTAGTGTTTATTTTCAATCCACTTTTCTTTCTACCATTTCTTTATCGATGGTCGATTTAAATCCGATCTTGTTTTCATCATTCCTTTGTTTTAATCTTCTTTTAATCAGTTTTTAATTAGAATCCACTTTCATTTTAATTATTCAGTAATTTCTTTATTGGATTACGATGAATCCCCCTTTTTATTGTTCCTTTATTGAGGTTTAATTTGAGTCCACTTTCGTTTTAATCTGTTAATAATTCCTTTATTGGTGTTTACTTTGAACCCACTTTTGTGTCGTCTATTTGCTGAAATATAGAAACAAAAATGCGTTATCAATTTCACATTCTGTACAGAATAACTCTTAACATATTCGCAGACCTAAAGTAATTTACAGTTATGCACGAATGTATGTAAAAATATTTTACACTTCATGAAAAAAGTAAATTACTTCAGTATGTATCTAATTAAATTGTAAAAATTAATGTGCAAACATGTAGATGCAGTTAAGTAGCAAACTGTAAGAAATATACTTTAAAATAATGCTAATGTATTCAATACCAACGAGTTAAAACACTGTTGCAAATTAAGTAAGTCACACACACATACATATACATAACTTATGCAGTGAAAGTACAAAGTACCGAGGGCTTACACACCCAGACATATATTTGTTCTTCTTTTCTCTTACCTTCATATGTCAAGTATGCATAGGGTAGCGTTCAAATCGGCTTATATAAAATTTGATCGAATCACTACAGGGTGGAGCAGCTATTGGTCAAAATACACTGACAGCCATTTATTCCACGAGCAAAATCCAAGTTGATTTAAGCACAATTTGGACAAATCAATGTTGGGTGGGTCACTCATCACTGTGCTCCAACATATTTCTCCTATAATCAAAAAGTAATATGTTATTTCTTCTTTTTGAATTTCTGTCAGTTTAATTATGTGAATTAAAGTGATTGAACTGGGTGATTTCTTCGTACAAACTCCATCAATCCCATTTAATCTCCGGCACGACAAAATGAAATTTCTAAAGACATTGAGAAACCAAACTTTAACACTCACCGAAATCGTCATTCAGACTCATAAAACAAAAATAGAATGTATAAGTATTGAGCAATGACCTGAACGGTAAACAAAAACCTAAACAACCTTGTTTTATTTACAGAACGAAAAGAACCAGATAATGACATCCAATGTCTGGCTGCAGCTGGTAAGATTCTATGTATTTGTTTGTAAAACTAATATGGATGAGGTACATGTTGCATTAGTAACAACATTTGTTCACCGTGATGGTTTCGTTAACAGCACTCTGCTTAATCTTAGCGATTCTTCTTACTATAAGTGTTTTTAATACATTATAATTATATGTTTAGTGCTCACGAGGTCTATTAAATCATAGCCTGGTGTCTTGTTTCCTCGCTGTAACACTGTAACTACTTTACATACTGATGCAATTTTTATTCTATTTTTTGTCTATAGTAATACCATGTTCTACGCACTATGTTCTTGATTTTGACGTAACAACGTACTGCACCATTCTAGTTTAGGCCTTACGATACGCTCCGGTGCTACGCCATATTCCTTAGTTTAGGTGTAAATATGTATATTTCTATATTACATTATGTTCTGCAGACCCTGTTTTTTTGTATGCTTTAGCATTATCCTATTGTATTTTACTGTGTTCTTTAGTTTAGGTGTAATTTTACTTCGGTATGTTTTTTATTTATAGTATAATTTCAGTATCACACCCTGTTCTCTAGTTGAAGTATAATTTCAATATTACACGTAATCTCTAGTTGAACTATAATTGCAGTATCACACCCTGTTCTCTAGCTGAAGTATAATTTCAATATTACACGTAATCTCTAGTTGAACTATAATTTCAGTATCACACCCTGTTCTCTAGCTGAAGTATAATTTCAATATTACACGTAATCTCTAGTTGAACTATAATTTCAGTATTACACCCTGTTCTCTAGCTGAAGAGTAGTATATATTTTAATAGTGCACCATGCATTATCTTTAGTTGAAATGCAAACATATATTTATCAACCTTTGTGCTTTCTCACTCTGATGAGAAACATTATTCTAAAATGTTTCGGGATATGTTATTGCTGTCATTTATATTTGTATTGCATTTCAAATTCTCTACATTTGAAATTACTATCGTTTAAGATTTTATATTAATTTATTTAGTTTTAATCAGGATTCGGTTAACATCTTAAATGCATCACTATTTTACATCCTAATTATTTAATTACTGGTGCAGTTAATACCTAAATTTTAAACTAATATTTTTAATCGTGACATTAGAACAGCTTTTAAACTTTTTTTTTCAGTGTACAGTTTGGTTGTGTTATTGAATAAGCATTTATGAAACAATTGTCAATATTCTAATATAATTTATTTCTCAAGTGTCATATCTAAATGGTGCTCAATTTTCATTTATTGAGACATCACCAATTAGTGAACTACATGTTTTTATCCTGAAGTCCTAAAACGTACTTTCTATCAAAAAATAAGTCTAGCATTCTCATTCCTGTGTTAGTTTTTATTATTTTATTTACAATAACTACAACTACTAAGATGTGGAGTTGTGTGATTCTAGTGTCCCATTTTCTAGAACTAGTTACTGTTCACACTTTTAGAACTCAAGTGGTACCAATACCAACTACATTGTATGCTACATTTGTTTTCATCCTGTAGTCCTGGGATGATTACCAGCTTCGTTGGGATGAAGCAGACTACGGAGGAATAAATGTACTACGATTACCCCCAGATAAAGTCTGGAAACCAGATATAGTGCTCTTCAACAAGTGAGTGTCTGATGTAAATGATGATTTTGCTTTTTTTTAAAAAATATTTTCCAGAAAATATTGCACAGTTATCCGATTCATCATTGGTTGGTCATGAAATCGTTAACTGGAGTTCCTGCTAGTTAGTTTAGGAGTTCAGCTGTTAATACAGTTTTAGTGTTTATGTTCTTTACAGCACGATAGTCGATAAATATGAAGTCACTTAACTATTGTCTATTTTTGGTGCATTTGAATTATTAGCAGAGCGCTAACAACAGATTAATGCAGTCACTAAGTGTATAATTAAAAGATCATAACTATAGATTAGGAAACGGTGGAATAGGTGTTCAAAATTAGTCTAAAGATAACACATTATTTCAATAGAGTAAAAGCGAATGTCTATATTTAATGGCTTTGACTAGCAGCAGATCATGTGTCATTTATTTTAGAAAAAAATAAGTAATTTTAAGAGCGTTATTTTTGCTAAATAAATTTCTAAAACGATAGAAAGCTGGTCTGGGGGAACCACAGATCATGAAAACAGAAAACCTACTTTTTTTTCCAACTTTAAAAAAATATTTTTTACATATTTTTAATACAACAGTATGAAACCTTTCTGCTAAAGGTTATATTTCGAATCTTAATATAAATCATGAAACATTAAAAGGATTTTTAACAAGCCTTGAATAACCTTTCTAAAACTCTTTAAAATTAAACATTCATCTCAATAAGAAAACAATAACTTCTCTTTCTCTCTCGAGAGAAAAGTGCCCGTTCTGCTAGTGTTATCTAATATTTTATGCTTCTACAATATACTCTTGTGCAAGTGACATTTCTACTAATCATTTAGTTGGTTTAATAAATACAGTTACTTTTTAAAATTTCATCTCGTGGGCTTAAGAACATCTCCTTTTATTCGTTCTTTTACAACTGTCAACTTTTCTGCATATTCAAGTCGAATTCCTTTAAGATATTTTTTTTCTATATAATATCTTTCAGATCTTATCATAGCTTTAACAAATTATTTTACACGGATATCGTTCTATCCATTGAAAAATCCTATTGGCAATTCTAAACCAGATTTATTTACTACATTTTTGTTTTCTTGGATGAGAATTGTTTTTCTTAGACTAGTCGTAGTTCCTGAACCTAAGACGAAATTCAGTAAAAGTCCGGAATTACCATGTCAAGCATATTCTGTACAAGACAAAAAAATCTTAAGATCCAAGACATAAGTTTTACTAGATCCAGATAAAACTTTGATTGTTTATATATGTTTGTAACGCTGTTTTACATTCTTTGTTTGTAGAAGCGTTATTCAAATAAACTTTAATAAAATAAAAATGTATGACTAGTGTTGCTTCTGTTTAACCTTATAATGACCTTGGAACATTATAATTGATCTTTCTGGCCTTTTAACCTTGAACTCTTTTTCAAATGGAATCTGACATACACGTATAAAAAACACGGTTTTACACACGATGACTAGAATTTTAACTTTGAATATATAACCTACTATATTTCAATGCGATAAAAATATAAGTGTTAAGATCCTTACATTAAAACATATTGTGTTTAGTTTAAAGATAGACAGGTTAATCCGAATAATGTTCTATGAATTCTGTCATTTTAATGGTAGTAAAATATTAACACAGGCATGGCTAGAGAATATAAGACATAAAACAAGAAGAAACAACTGGAAAGAAACCGAAGCTCTATACTTGTACAGTGTTGTTTGAAAGAATTAGGCTTACGCAGAAAAGTAATCAAACAGAAACAACAGAAATGTAAGAACCAATAGAAGTTAAGTTATGAATTCAGGTATAAGAGCTGTAAAAATGTTATTCAGTACTCTGACCAAGTTTTACTCTACGACTTTTCACCAAACCTGATTAGTTTCAGAAAGAAAATACGTGTTTCAGTTTGTAACAGTAGGTGGGGACCGTCATATATTTCAAAACAGATGTATTTTGTTTTTGTTTTTCAAGGTTGCATTTTTACGACAAAGCACATTTTATGAACATCTTCCAAAGTTTAGGTCATTATGGTAGAATTTCTTAGTCGAACTAAATCCAACAAATGACAATATTAATCCTTTCAGATTTCTGAGTACTAAATTCCTATGAAGCAAACGCGAACAGATTAAACCTTAACACAAAGCTGTTACTAAACTTTAACGTGTTTTGTCGCCATAAGTAAGAACTGAAATGAAGCTATTCACACAAAACTAATTAAAGTAACTAATCACGTAGGGAATAGTTTGATGTCGTGTTTTAACACTTCATTAGACATACATACACCATGTCAGGACATCAATGACAGTTGTTGTTTTTTTCTGTTTCCAAGCGTCTACAAACGTCTGTGTTGTATATGAACACCGATGGATTGTTTGACTGTGAATCATTCATTCTAGTACGCATGCGAAGTAGGAGCGAACGTAAATTTAAATTATAATTAACTATATAGCTGATAAAGTCATCTAGCTAGTTAGAGTTTATATAATTTTCGAGGTACAAGCCTGGCCTAGTGGTTAGCATATCGAACTGAAGATACGAGACGTGGTGCTACTACGTTCGTTTCGCACTTTCAACTGTCGGTGTGAAAAAAAAAAGAGATACAGGTAATCCCGCTATTCAGTGAAGGTTAGTCGCTTCAAGATACGGGTTCTACTTTCTCTCTTGCTAGAGACAGTTACGTCTGAACCTTAGGGATCTCTCACCCGGCCACTCCTCGTGCGCATGCGCATTAGATGTCGTTCAGGTGAAAAAACACACAAAGAGTATATGACTAAAACAGATTGTATTTCATAGTTTTATACAAACTAAGGCGATCTCAGTTTAATTTATTCAGACTTAAGATATTGTACAGAAAAGCTGCTTTAAAATATTAAACAAGATGCTATTATTTTCTATTGGAATAGAAATGAATGAATAATAGATTGTTTATTACCACATGATTGCCAGTCTCCCTTTAATTGACTTCGTTCATAACAAAGTTATTTGGGATTTATTAGTTTATTCTGTTCTTTTTTTTTTACAAACAGCGCTGACGGTAATTACGAAGTCCGGTACAAATCGAACGTGCTAATCTACCCTAGTGGAATGGTGATGTGGGTGCCACCTGCCATCTATCAAAGCTCCTGTACAATTGACGTTACCTACTTCCCCTTCGACCAACAAAAATGTGTCATGAAGTTTGGGTCATGGACTTTCAACGGTGATCAAGTGTCCTTAAAATTGTACGATGACAATCACTGGGTTGATTTGTCGGCTTATTGGAAAAGTGGGACTTGGGACATTGTGGAAGTTCCAGCCTTTCTCAATGTGTACAATAATTCGAAAGAAGGAAAACCCACAGAAACTGATATTTCATTTTATATTACAATTAGACGGAAAACACTCTTCTACACAATCAATCTGATTTTACCAACTGTTTTAATTTCGTTCCTGTGTATCCTTGTATTTTACCTTCCGGCCGAAGCAGGAGAAAAAGTTACTTTGGGTATATCTATTCTCTTGTCCCTAGTAGTGTTCTTATTGCTGGTTTCAAAAATCCTGCCTCCAACTTCTCTGGTTCTTCCACTTATTGCAAAGTATCTTCTCTTCACTTTCCTCATGAATACGGGATCAATTCTGGCTACAGTAATTATCATTAATTGGAACTTCCGCGGGCCAAGGACCCATAGAATGCCGAATTGGATTCGCATAGCATTCTTAAAATACTTACCAATTCTCCTCTTCATGAAGAGGCCGAAGAAAACTAGGCTAAGGTGGATGATGGAAATGCCTGGGTATGGTGTCCATCACCATTATCATGGGTCATCAGACACAAAGCCACGAAATGTAAAAAATAAAATGGAATTAGTTGAGCTTACAGATATCCACCATCCTAATTGTACAGTTACAAGGAAGTCTTCTGTAGAAATGGAGGTCAAACTGAAAGAGAGCGAAACAACAGACATGTTGTTTTTAACTCCGGAAGCTTATCGAGCTACGGAGGCCGTTGAATTCATCGCAGAGCATCTACGAAGCGAAGACGAATACGTTCAGGTGAGTTAAAAGTTTTACGTTTTTCATAAATATTTAGGTTGCTTTAGAATTAAATGTAACGCTCTTCATTTAATTTGTTTTCTTTAATTCCATCTACAACTCTACAGCTTGTTGAAAACAGTTGCTAACATTTGCAAGTTGCTTTTCCAGTCATGCCAAAGTTCACGTTGTAAACCTACTGACCCAAGTAGATAACTTTATAAATCTCACCCCATTCCCACCCCACCCCCCAGTGGCTCAGCGGTACGTATGCGGGCTTATAACGCTAAAAATCTGGTTTCGATACTCGTGATGGGCAGAGCACACAGAGCCCACTGTGAAGCCTTTGTTCAATCTTCATATAGTTCATCATTTCCTGAACTTATTTTTTTTTTCATATATGTTGTCATTGACTATACATTGATTTATAGTGTATTAAAATGGTAAGTTGCAAAATAGTTTAGTAAGGAAGATGTTATCAAGAAAAATAAAATGCTCTAATTAATGGTATTAAACTGTAGTTAATTCGTTTATATATTTAGAGATAACAACTTTTGTTTAACTCGGAAAATATTTCTTGTAAATTTGTAGCTAAAACTTTAAGAAACATAAGTCGAAATTATATATAAGGTATTTGTATACGTGTTTTATTAGCAAAAATATTCAGGATCTGTAAGTTAATGTCCAGTCTCAAATGAAATTTGTTCATCTTCCTTATCTTCTTATCTCATCGCTCCATGGGTCAGCAGTAAGCATTAGGATTTATAATTTTAAAATTTGGGGCTTGATACCCACAGTAAGCACAACACAGGTAATCCATTTTGAAGAGTTGCGCTTAAAAACATAACAAGTTAACATGTCATTAAACGTGGTGCATTGAAAGCGAATTTTATACAACATCTGTTTGACGAAATTATTAATTTCATATCATCTGTAAGATTTCATATATATTTGAAATTGTGCTTTTTTATGTTTTAGTGAAAACAGTATATTTCGAGAAACAGAACTTAATTTCTAATGAATTTTACAATACCTAATTACTGGTTTACATTTTCGAACATGATTTTACGCTGAAAGTAATGAGAAGTAATAAGAAATTGCTTTACAAAGGTTTTAGCTTTTAAATTCATATTGCGACTACAGAGCGGTCTTAGAAAGCTTTTGGGCTGTAACAAAGATGAAACTTTATATATGATAAAGTGATTTATCTTTCACTTTTGTTCTGACCTCGGAATTTCTTTTCTAGGAATAACATAATTATTATGTCACAGTAATCTTTCAGAGCTCCGAGGTAAAAAAAACAAACATCAAACGTTAAGTTTGAAGAAAAAGAGAGAATGAGAGGTAAATTACGTTACTGTAATTTTTTATTTATAAAAAATAAATACAAAACTATTGGAATTCAGCTACAAACCAGAGGTGTGGTTGTTAAGGAACATTTCTGAGGTTGAAGAACAGTTAAAATGACTAATTAGATTTGGAGTATGTGTTAAAAGATTTTTTTCTCATAGGTATTTTAGAAGTGAGTCCAACACAGCGATTGCGATATAGTCTATCAGAATTAACATATATTCTGAAGCTTCGTAAGTGAAGTGAAATTAGGTTTAAAAATTTGGAATACACATAAATGCTCTAGCTTGCAAAGTTTGAGATCTCTATTGGTTGCAGAAATTTTTGGGATAATAGTTGTTCCCCAAAATGAAAATAGGGCATTACAAACGTATTGTTTAGGATAATATATACGTTATAACTCAATTAGTACGTATGCTTGTATTTTTATTTTTGTTACCTCCACCGCCAAAGATGACGGAGGTTATGTTTTCACCCCTGTATGTGCGTTTGGTTGTGTGATTGTCAGCAAGATTTCTCGAAAACGGCTGAATGGATTTGGACAAAAGTTGATATACATTTGGAATATGACCAAACGTAGAAACTATTAGTTTTTGGACGGCCAAGGTCACGAAAATAAAACAAATCCCTATCTTTTACCATGGGGACCGATTTTTCAAACTATTTTTGCTCTTTACGTCATGAGGATGTTGAGTGATGTCATGAATTACTGGAATAAGGAGGGTAACTTTCAAACTTCTTTATTTGTTTAGTATAATTCCTTAATGTTTAATAAAAAAAGCTATTTACAGGTTGAAGTACCCCATTAAAATACAAGGGTTCATTAACTCACAAGCTTTCCAGCTCTCTAAATAACCTTTCGTACGATAGAATTACAACATTAACCTAGTGGTTACAACCACTGGTTCTGTCATAGCATGGTGGCTAAGGCCCACGACTCGCAATTGGTCGGTTGTGGGTTTGAATCCCATCCCTGAATATGCTCGCCCTTTTAGCCATGGATATGTTACAATGTGACGGCCAATCCTACTATTGGTAATGAGAAGCCCAAGAGTTGGCGGTAAGAGGTCTTCACTAATTGCCTTCCTTCTGGGCACTCAGTATAGCGCATGCCTCCGCCACGACCGATTTTTCAAACTGTTTATGCTCTATACTTCACTTTAAAATGATCAGATTTTGATAAAACTTGGCAGAAATATGAAGAATATTTTTCTTCATTATCCTGCCAAAAATGGTCCGTGTCCGTTGATAATGACGGACACACGGAAACATTTTCGTTTATTTGAAAGCCAAATATGATCAATGCTGCCGTGTTAACAGATAGGGATTTTCTGGATTTTCGTGAGCTTGAAAAACTAATCACTTCTAAGTTGGGTCATAGTCCAAAGCCATTCAGCTGTTTTCGAGAAATTTAGCTGACAAACGCACAAATAAATACATACAGGGGTAAAAAACATAACAAAACTTAGTTATTACTAGAATGCAGGGCCAAAAGAAAAGGCAATAACAAAATGAAATTTAATAAAGAAACTGGTTTTTTTTTTCATGACCTTGCTGTGACTTTGACCCTCCAAAAACTAATCACTTTTAAGTTTGGTTATATTCCAAATGTATACCAACTTTCGTCCAAATCCATTCATCCGTTTATGAAAAATCTTGCTGACAAACACACAAATAAACACACACACACAGGTAGCGGAGATAATTAGGGACAATTAAGGCAGGCAGCCCTTAGGGTAGCTTTGGTCAAAATTCAAAACAAACAAACAAACAAATACAACAGTTGTTGTAATTTCACCTGCAAAATAGCTCTTTAAAGAGCTGGAAAGTTTGTAGGTAAATACAACCTTATATTTTAACGAGAGTTTATTTTCTACATTAAAACATCCACATTTAAAATCACATGGAAACGGTATTACGTTTCATTGTGTTATTCATCTGCATAGGAGTTGGAACGTTGTGAGTTGTTTTTGTAATATCCCGGATGTTATTTTTACGAGGTTCTGTTCCGTTAGGAACAACTGTCTTCCTACTACGACAGGAGATGACGAAAGGTAGTTTTAGATGTATTTGAGCACCAGTATCCGCTTCTGCAGTTTTTAGTTTTAACTTCATTTTTTGCGTTTTAGGCATACGAATAGAAATTAAATCCGATAGAAAGTGTGTCCCCACCACAGAGTAAGTTTTACTTTGGCAGATATATCATACCATTACTACGATGTAGGAAATATTTTAGTATTTACTATGTCTTTATATATGCTACACTGTTTGTTTTAGGCTTAGTTGTTTGAAACTAAAGAAATCGTAATAGGTGTGAGGTGAGGTGTTGTTGTATTATGCAAATTTTCCTTTAGGTTTAATTTCTAAAGTAATTGTTGAGTTTTCTTTGCAAATATATTTATGCGTATTTATCCTGCTAGTAAGTTATACTAATATTGATCAGGTGCCTAAGAATTATTAAAAATTTCAATCTTCAAGTTTAGGTATTCTAAAAAGCGTTATCAAAGCAAAAATTTCAACTAGTAAATAATATATGACAGATTCAAACATATTCACATCTATCAAATGTAGGTGATGTAAATGATAATAAATATTTGCTTTCTGTTTTTGAAACTTCTCTCATCCTCCCACACATGACGTGATGTAATGTACTTAGTGTCATGTCTTACGCAAAATCACGCTAACTTTCTTTTTAGTTTCCCTTTTGTCTCAAAAATGTAAATTACAGACTATTTTGTTTCTACTTTCGTACATTCAGCACACTCTAAAAGGTAGGATTGTGACGTCACAACCTTATGGCCTTCAATCAAAATTTTGAAAGCGGAATATAATTTATTTAAAATGTTTTTTTTTATGAATAAAATCCATTATTTTAATAAAGACTCTACTTCCCACGTAATAAATGTTTTTCAGAAACATGACGTTCTACGGCACTTTAAAGTATTACGGCTAGTGCTACTAAATTTAGTTAGTTCCTTCCTTTCAAACTTATATGTCTTGATAAAATAGAATAAATCTATAAAAGTATTAACTTTATAAAGAAAATAATATATCGTTTTAACGTTTTCACAATACGCATATAATATATTTTATGTAGTTTTATTTCTTTGAGAAATATGCCAGTCTGTAAAAAATAATGCCAAACTAATCAGATGTTCGTAGAATGTATACATCTACAAACTGTACAATTCTGTAACTAAGTTTTCTTAGTCAGAAAATATTATTTATGAGATTATATCAAAAATTCTTTATCTCTTTCTTTAGCAAAATGAGACAACGAATAATGTAAAGACCATAAGGTCATCTAGTCAAACTGAAATCGACTTTGATTAAAATCTTTATCTAAAAGTAACATAGCCCCCTCCCCAGTGGCACAGCGGTAAGTCTGTGGACTTATAACGCTAGAAACCAGGTTTCGATACCCGTGGGGGCACAGATAGCCCATGGTGTATCTTTGCGTTTAACTACAAACAAAATCGAAGCAGTAATGTGAATAAATAAACTAAAATATATACGGAACAATGCTGTATCAAAATACAGATGAATATATACGGAACAATGCTATATCAAAATACAGAAGAATATATACGGAACAATGCTGTGTCAAAATACAGAAGAATATTCATTTTCGTGATCAATGACTAAAGTGATAATTGATACATGATGTTAGAAAAACACGTAGGTTCAAGAAGTCTTGATAGAAATGAATAAAAACCCTATAACCCGAGTACTTTCGAAAGGTGGACCTTTCTTCTTCAGCGGCATATCAATACAGAATAAAGTGATAACACAGTGATAAATCATATTAATACGCAATTGAATTTAGTCCCAAAAATTATCAATTTACCGTTGCAAGATTACGAGGAGCAAACTTTATGAATATATCATTTTCTAAATAGATTTTTCTCATCTTAGAAAAATTTGGAAGATCTTAAATTAAATTGAAAAACTGAGTTTTATATCAAACATCATCCTAGCTACTTCTTAGTTTTATAGTATCATGTAGTTTTTCTAATCACAGAAAACAAATAAAATAACTTTATTCTGGGTAAGTTCATAGATGGCATTCTTTGATATATTTCACCTAATATTAATGGCTCTTAGATCAAACGGACAGGTCGTTACTGATAATATTATCGTGTAGCAATGTTACCGGTTTTAGATAATGCCAATGAAGTCAGAACGTTTTAATATAACTTTATTTATGATTTTAATCATTCATGTTTTAAATTCAAAATAAAGATTTTCGTTTGGAATACTTGAATAATTTTTATGTACAGTTTTGGAAAATAATGTTTATTCTTTGAAACATACAAAATTTAATGACAGATATTTTGTTCAATGAATTTTTGTACAGTTCTAAATCTTCACGTGATAAACAGTAAAATATGAATAGATAAGTGTGACGGCTAACGTTTAAAGCAGTTATATTGAATTACTAATGACAAGATTAATATTATATTCTAGACAAAGTAGCCATTGTGCAATATACATTATAGAAATAATTTTTATAAGCTCTGCAAGAGGGCGCTAAAATGATTTAGTTGGTTTGTTTTAGATTACATCTAAACAATAAACTATCTACGATCTATCCATCGCAGGGAATTGAACACAGCATTTTGTTGTGGTAAATCCCTAAACTTAGTACTGACCTACCAGGGAACACCTAAAAAATGTGACATTGTGTTTTATGTGCCGTCAAGAAAATCGGACTAGTGAAATATTCAAAAATAAATATATATATATTTTTTTCATTTTCATTTTTAAGAGGTATAAAACGCTTATATAGATTCTTCCAAAGTCAGTAGTGTGCGGCAAGCCACTTAAATACGCAGAAAGTTTAATACATATTTTATAGATTTCTTTTGAGATAGATAAGTGGGTAGATAGATAGATAGAAAGGAAATACATATTAGTTGACACGTGGAGCAGGCTGTGGGTGTTATTTAAATAACGTTTTTTTTATTTTGTAAGGCTTAATGACCTTTTGCTCTACTGGCTTGAGCCAGCAAGCTGTACTCGAACGCTTCCACCAACGTGTTTGATTCCGACTTTTGTTTTTGTTTTTTAATGCTACTTAGGTTTAAAACTGAGATTTGTACTTAAATTCTTGAAAATCACAGCAAGAACATGGTAGAAGCCAATACCGTATTGTTGAATCAGATGTAGTGTTTCATCAATATTAACTCATTCGTAGTATGACTTACAGAGTTTATTGAAAAAAAAAAGTGACGCCCCTTCACAACGTAAGTATTAGTATTCAATCCGCTTATTGTAAGCAAATCCTAATAAAACTAATTTACATAACATCATATGGTTAATTATGTATTATTATAACTTTTAACCTAAATTAATACAACTATATAAATATATGTGTGTGAGTGTGTATGCATTCTTGTTAGGCATCTTAATTGTATGCGTTTGGCTGTAAAATATCTTTAGAAGAACATTTATAAACAAAAACTATCAAATTATTCTCTCATTTCTAGCAGACGCCTATGGTTTCTAAGTTTCACCATTCTGTTTTAATCTATATTTAATCAACACTTCTTTAAGATCTTCCTCCAAAGCTAATGCGATAGGTCGTGATTTTTTTAAATCCGAAATTAATGAAAGATATAAATTTAGAATAACGAAGGAGGAATTAGTTTCTTCTGGTTTAAACCTTTTTTTTTTTTTTCTTTTTCAGGAAAGAGTACTTATGCTGTAGAAATAATTCGAACATTACGTTAAGACATTACTAGCTGATTCAATATTTAGGTCGTCCGAGTAGTGATTTTCATTTGTATTGTACCTCCCCCCTCCGAGCTTCTTATGAGTTCATTTAAAATTGCAGTACTCAAGCAAGTTCTTAACATTTTATTTTTTTATTGGCCTGCAACTTATAGAAGGTCAAAAAAGGAAAGTTTGCCCTACCGGTAGATAAATGAACTATAGCTGAAAGCTCGCCCTACCGGTAGGTAACTATAGTTGAAAGCTCGCCCTACCGATAAATAAACGAACTATAGCTGAAAGCTCGCCCTACCGGTAGATAAACTAACTGTATTTAGCTGAATGTCGTTTTTTTTACGTGCTTTTGTTGAAAACGTATATAGTTTGAAAGAGTGGCGTTAACTATCACCGACTTATCTGTTATAGTGTGAGTTTTATTATCTAGTATGAATTATTATGTTAACATTTGATTTATATAAATCTCTAAATTTTTTCTAAAATAAATCTTAAAAAGACGTTGCCCAGTATCTATAAAATAAGTGGGACAAATTGTAATAAAAACATTAGAACAGTTAGAAAGAAATTTAACAAAAGAAAAAAAATCTTGAAAATACGAATTTAGATATAGATGAAGAAAGAGATAACTACACTGTTATAAATTATATACTGTAGCTACATCTGAAAAAAAAACATATATATTTAAAAAAAAAGTGGAAGGGAAAGTGCTTGGTATTTTCAACAAAAATAACATCTTACGTGAGAAATAAGGTAAGCGGCCAGGTCAAAGACCAATAAGGCGTAGCCACCTACATTCTCATACTACTGATGAAAAGAAGGGAAACCATTCAGAAGTACCTACCGCCATGCTACTACTTTTAACCGAATAGCGGTGTTGACTGTCATAGTTATAACTTCTTTCTTCACCCCACTACACACACCTGAAGGTGCAGAGCATGATCATTAGTATATCATGGTTCGAGCCTTGGTATTACGTGGGGAAACTGATTACAGTTAGGCAGCCAAGTAGGTAAAATACAAATTGATTTTTATAAATGAATAAAAAATAGGGTTCAACAAACTTATAAAAAACCTGATTTTAGGATACTCGTTGATATCTGTTAATCAGCATGTTAAAAATATAACAAACACGAAAATTAAACAATACTAAGAAAACAACTGCCACAAAGCGGGTTTTACCAAATCTACTTATGAACCCTGATTTGTATTTATCTTATATACCAAAGCTTTTATTAGTTTAACAAACATACATGTAAAAATGTGCTCACAACTGTTGTTTATTCTTTAGTTGCGAATATGTACATATTTATAATTTCATGATTAATGTTTCCATAAGTTTTGTTAATTATTGGGCATTAGTACCTTTTCTATTCGTAGTTACGAAACCATAGGGTGAATGGGAGATGTTAGATTAAGCTGGACATGTGTGTATTTTCTTATAGAAAAGCCACATCTGTTGTGTCCACCGAGGGGAATCGAACCCCTGATTTTAGCGTTGCAAATCCGAAGCCTTAACGCTGTCCCACTGGGGGACAAGTGGGATATGCTCAAATGCTTCTCATAATGAAAGAGTTAAAATGAGGTGTAAAACAAACTATACCAAATTCATCCACATCTACCCACTCACCTCTAATCTCAATTATTAGTTTGTAACATGTTCAGGTTTTCTTATCTTGAGTTTTTCTCATTAAAATAGTCTAATGCTGCCTATAACACACACATATTCCATTAATAATTATCTTATACATGGTAACAGAGCGTAAAATAGCACCTCTCAGACTACAGATGCGCTACTAATCTATCATTTTAATATGTTGATTGAACATTAAATTTTAAATGTTCAGTTCATGTGACCAAAAGAAAAAAATCACAGCAATATTTTGTGAATAGTATTTGCGTGACGTGGTAAATGGATCCAGGCGTAGCCTAAATGCCATTATGTCCGGATTGCTAGTCTGAGAATTCATGATTCGCTACCCTGCTGCAAAACACGTACTGAGCACTTTTGGGTCACGGTCGCGCTATAAGTGATTGTCAAGTCCCACTATTCAATCTGAGTGGAGTAGCTTAAGAGTTGACGGTGAGTGCAGATGTTTAATTGTCTTCCTTATAGTTATCACTTCAAAATTATGGACATCTAGGCGTATACAGGCCTTGTATTTCGTTTCGCAAAAGTCTGAAACAAATAAACGTAATATTTACATGAACGTTAAATTCTTATTTTCATTCATTTGGACAAAAATAAACTAGATTTTGAGAAAACATATTAATGCTTCCTACAGGTCTCCTCATAATATATGATATGATTGCCTGCTAGTATCTAAACTGTAATCATAAGCTATATAGCTGGAGTTTAAATCATAACGTTTTTTATACCCCGTTATTAAAGCTCGCTCGATGTTGTTATCGTCAGCGGTTTCAGGATGTTTCTATATTGTAAAGGATTTTAAGTTGAACCCAGAAACCAGTCGTCTTGGACTGAACAACAACCAGGATATATACATATATATATATATATATATATCATCAACAATAAAACGATAGAATTGAAGCTAAAAATGATGTTTATTACACAATTTTTTATAACTTTGCTACGTCCATTCCTAACATATGTTTATGAAGTTGTATGTGTGTGTGTGTGTGTATATATATATACTGGGATGTATGTGTTTATATATATATCTATATACTTCGAAATAAAAGGTATTTCAAACCTGGTGGCCCTTGGAATATATATATATAGTGTGTGTGTTGTTTTATAGCAAAGCCACATTGGGTTATCTGCTATGTCCACCGAGGGGAATCGAACCCCTCGATTTTAGTCGTTGTAATTCCGTAGACTTACCGCTGTCCCACTGGGGGACGATATGTATATATATATATATATAATAGAGAGAGAGAGAGAGATATTCACAATAAATATATACGTTCATGGAATGAACTTGGATTTCAAAATATTTTTCGTAATAGTGAAAAAACGTTATTTTATATTATTTCTGATAAAGTGTTCCAGACGAAATGATGTTCTATTCTGACAGCTTTTGTGTACTTATTTTTATGGCTACAGATTTCGTTTATTTTAGTAATTACTGTAAACGAACAAACTGGATGATGTACTTGTTATTTTTCATCATTCCAGATTCGAGAAGATTGGAAGTATGTTGCCATGGTGATTGATCGGCTTCAGTTGTACATATTTTTTGCTGTGACCGCGTCAGGTACAATAGGAATTCTTTTAGACGCACCCCATATTTTCCAGTGCGTAGACCAAGACAAGATTATTCAAATTCACACAGGAAAACCGGCGTGAAACGTGCGATTTCTGAAAAACAACCAAATCTAACAATTGTATTCAATTTGCTCCTTTGATTGAAAGGGAAAAACTCAATGAACCGCAAAAACTGGGAAGAAAAAAACGACAAAAGAAATTGACCTTTGACATCGATATTGTTCCAGATTCCTGTGCGCGATAATAACCGTGGACACTACTGTCATTGAACCAGACTAGCATGTATTTCTTCCTGCCTATCTTCCACAGATATTAGCAACTAGGTCTTCCCTCCTAACACTAACATCGTTTTTTTTTTTTGTTTATTTAGCAAAGCAGGTCTCAACATTACTATAAAAGGATGCAAAGAAAAGGTATCCATAGGTAATCTGAAGGTCTTGAACATCAACAAAATGTAGAAGTCCCTGTGATCGCTTACTGAATTTTAAAAAGTATTGGGTTTGTTGTAAAATCAAACCTTTTCCTGTTTTGTAATTTGAATTCCCCTTATAACCAGTTCGTGTCTCAATATAATTATATGTGTTCCTAAACCAGACAGGTTAAGAGTGTTTCAACACAACAAAATTGAGTTTCGTATGTTTTCGATCTGTTGTCGAAGAATTATCGTCAAGAATTCCTTGTTGTCTCCAAGGCTTCTCCCTGAACGTAACCAAAGCCTTCACAAACTAGAACTCGATACACCGAATGGTGTAATAGCCGCATTGTTAATAAAACACATTTCCTACTGCTCAAACGGAAATATCAAATTGAATGTGAGGAAAATGTGCTATCGTTAGTCTTTTATCATTTTCAAATCGATGTGGAATAACGCAATCCGACCCTGACAAAATAAGCATCTTGTTATTGCGCAGAGTCTTTGATAGTTAACATGAATGGATTTAACAATAGGTTATATCGTTTAACAAATTACTTGGAACTCGTTTTAAAAGATGTGTAAGCTCTGAAGTAGTTATAGTAATACTGTGTATATCAATTAACCCGAATAGATGTTTTCCAAGTTTTTATTTCAGAGCCTTCTCGACTAGAATTATAGGAAAATATTACGTCATCATTTTACCACAAGCAAAGGATAATAATGGTTAACTTACGTTTAAAAATATAAAAAAACAGTAAAATAAAAAAAAGGCTTGTTGAACGTCTGACTTTTGTATCTTTGAAGTTTTATATGGAGGACACAACTTAAAAGGGCAAGAAAAAACTGATTAGATAGTTTAATTAATAAACTTTCATAACTATTGCTTACTGTATTGTTTCCAACACCTTGCAGTATTAACGCTATAAACATCGAAAAAAAACATTAAGTAACTTACTATGGTTTTAGTTTATGACTGGTGCACACAACCAGGAAAAATCTGACTATTATAGTGTATTTTAAACCAACTAAGAAGCTGTTAAGTCCCGATACATTCAATTTTAAGTAAAATTGTTTCTCTGGAAGGTATCTTCGTCAGCCTGAAGACGATTTCTTTGAGAAATTTATCATGAATGCTGCATATATAAAAGTTATATTTTATGTCATCCTTCGACGATCTGACAGTTGAAATGAGTTAACATTGATCTCACTTTACAACTGATATACATGTAAGTTTTATTTTATGTCATCCTTCGACGATCTGACAGTTGAAATGAGTTAACATTGATCTCACGTTACAACTGATATACATGTAAGTTTTATTTTATGTCATCCTTCGACGATTTGACAGTTGAAATCAGTTAACATTGATCTCACGTTACAACTGATATACATGTAAGTTTTAATTTTATATATATTTTTTGTAATGATAAAATTATTCATAGAAATGAACCAGTACTTACAGCTCTAACAGAATTAATATCCGATAACTTAACAAATATATAGTTTTTAGCTTAACCACAGACTGATCCTTAGTTTTAACTTGCAGTCATAATTAAAACGTGCTATTAAACTTCCTATTTGACGTTAAAAATATTTAGTATGCTCATAAAAGATATTTATTATAATTTATAATGACTTTTTCTTTCTGAGATAAAATTAGCTAGGTTTTTCATTATAAAGATGACCCATACCAACATTATATTACTTATAAATAAATTAGCACATTTAATGCTAAAATGAAGGTCATTTGTTTTATTCTAAAAACATCCTACAACCATCATTGATGCTTAAATATTAGTAATTTGTTTAAAACTCAAATTACTTTACAACCAGATGATATTAATTACTTAGGGACTGATATAAATGGTGCTAAATGAAAGTGATTTGCTGCTTCATATTAACGAAAAAAATATAGAAAAATTATTATAAGCCATCGAATAAAGAAGAGAAACTAACGATAAACATCTTGAATTAACATACATTTCCGGATTCTAATTCTGTTTTCTAGGTTAACCTGAAATTTTAACCATTTATAACTACTGGTGATCTCATATATCAATTTCATCTTAATAAAATTTTAATTTTTTTATTTGATATTTTTAACAACAGGTTCCTTAAGGTTGATCGTGTATGGACTTCTGTAACTGAGAGATAATATCCAAATTATAACTGACTGTTGATTGTAGTATGCGAAAATTCTAGATTCCAGTATGTTGAGCAGGATCGTTTGCAAATAAACACGAAATACCTTTAGTTCTAGCCTTTTTTGTGTTAAATTGTTAGATACAGTTCAAACTTCCAAACCATACACTATTACCGTGATTAATGGGCACATCTCATAACATTACTATACCACACAAACGAGAAAGTTAAAACTTATTGAAAATATTGTCTACTTATAGCTTGTACTTTACGGCATAATCTTGATATTAATAATAAAAAGACTGCCAAAAAACATTGGTGTAGTTATTGCCTATACAACACGTTAAAAAATGCTGATGGTATTCTTTGAGCCAAAACATAAATCAGTTGATTTTAAATTCAGCAAGTGAAATAGATCTGTTTAATGAATTTTACATTGGTATCTCTGTCACATGCATCCATAATTATTCTAAATGTTATAAAGAAAACACCATAAGCAGGTTAACAGTCTTGAGAAGAAAAAAGTAACTCAGAATCCAACAAAGTATGGGTAAATACTACTTACTAAACTATGAAATGAAAAATATTGAAACTATACAATTTTAATTTTATCCTTCATCTAATTGCTTTGATATGGTGACTCTAATAAATTATAAGCATATCTGATATTACTTTGAAATTGTGATCACAATTGTACATCTGATGTTTTAAGATGACGATTCTGATATATTCTCAACAAATTTGATGCTTTGAGATGATGATTTTTTAGATTACAAGCATATCCCATGTTCTCACATGGTGTGGCCATGTTAAAGTATAAACAGGAATTATGTTTTTGTTGCTGTTTTTTTTTGTAAAATTCATGCTAGTTTCTCAACATAAGGAGAGGTTGAGTACGTTAAGCTAAAACAATTTTGCTAAAACGTCATTAAGATCTATTTCACCACGTTCATTAAAGCGTTATGACAACTGTGAATCTTGACAATAGCACTGAAACATATTTTCTAAGGTTGCCATGTCCAATGTACACCATTACATTTTGAATTATTACCATAGTCTATCTAGTTTATTCTGATCAAATAGAAACTCATTGATTTGGCAACTTGTGCCACTGACCTTTGCATTCGTGGGTTCTCATCTGTTACAAAACGCCACATTTTGTTTAGCAAGGCTGAAATACGACTTGTTGAAGGTCTATTTCTGAGTGGTCCTAGAGCCTAAATTGATCCACGTTCCTCTGTTTACTAATGTCATTAAATATAATGGATAATTCCGTCTTAGACATTTCTAAATCCCCGATCTGAGTGCATCTAAGTCTATAAATATTTTGCATGAGCAATCAACTTTCTATGGGATCACACTACCTACGAAACGCCAAGGGATACCAAAATTGGTTTGGGTAGTAGCGTGACTTACTGATTTACATATTCTAAATTGTTTTACTATAACGTACTCACTCTCTTTAATATCTCTCGGTAATGATGATATATATTACAAACAATCAGATACTTTGAGATAATGATCATTAAATCATAAATAAATTCGATATTCTGATAAGGTTGTTATGTAAGTTTATGAAAACAACCGATGTTGTGATACGGTGATTGTGCAAATCTATAACCCCTAAATGTTTCGATATGGTGATTATTTAAGATGATTAACACATTCGATGTTCTAATATGATATTTATATAAATTGATTAACACACTCAGTGTTTTGATATGATGATTCTATAAGTTGTTTAACACACCCAATGTCCTAATAAGATGGTTATATTAGCTGATTGTATAAATTTATTAGTACACCAGACTTTCTAATATAGTGATTGATTATTTAAGTTGATTAACACTCCCGGTGTTCCGATATGGTGATTTTACAAGTTGATTGATACTCTCGGTGTTTTGATATGGTGATTCTGTAAGATGATTAACACACCTGATGTTCTGAAATGATGATTGTGTAAATCTATTAGTGCAACCGATTTTCTAATATGGTGATTGTTTGTGTAAGTTGATTAACACTCCCGGTGTTCTGATATGATGATTTTACAAGTTGATTGATACTCTCGGTGTTTTGATATGGTGATTCTGTAAGATGATTAACACACCTGATGTTCTGAAATGATGATTGTGTAAATTTATTAGTGCAACCGATTTTCTAATATGGTGATTGTTTGCGTAAGTTGATTAACACTACCGGTGTTCTGATATGGTGATTTCACAAGTTGATTGATACTCTCGGTGTTTTGATATGGTGATTATGTAAGATGATTAACACACCTGATGTTCTGAAATGGTGATTGTGTTAACTTATTAGTACATCCGATTTTCTAATATGGTGATTGTTTGTGTAAGTTGATTAACACTCCCGGTGTTCCGATATATGGTGATTCTGCCAGTTGATTAACACATTCGATGTTCTGATATGGTGGCTAATGTGTAAGTTTATGAAATCATCAGAAGTTATCGTATGGAGCCTGCGTTACATCATGAACATACTTGGTAAGTTTGAGATGTTGTGAGTTTCGAAACACATCTGATGTTTTAAGATTAGATTTATAAACACACTTGTCTCATACGGGAGTCAAACTGCTGTTAGCAATGATGCAGTTTACATTTCAAAAACACCTGCTGGTGTTATTTCTATAGTTTTACTCATGCTGTGAAAAAATCAACCCAAACTGTTACTCCTGGGACCATTAAATAAATGTAAACACGTCTTTAGTTAAAGTTCTGCAGCTCTTTAATAGTCGTATGTAATGATCATTAACTTTAGCATATATTTTAGTTCCTTTTTGTTTTTCGTACTGCCCCCCAGTGGCTCAGCAGTAAGTCTCAAGGCTTATGATACTAAAAACTTGGTTTCGATACCCGTAGTAGGTACAGCACAGATAACCCATTTTGTAGCTTTGGGCTTAACAACAAACAAATCCTTTTCGTAGTTATGATATATATATATATATATATATTAAACATTTTCTACTATTCGTATTTGTAAAAACTTTACCCTAATGTTGAGAAACAGAGAAACATTAGGGAACTAATTAACACAAATACGATCTTTACCAAGGATTTTATTTCAAAACTATTGAAATTTCCTTAGAACAAAATAAACTGAAAACTGTAGTAAGAATCACCCGAACGTTACACCGCTATAGTTATTTTATTTCTATAATATTAATGAACACCCTTGTGGCTCATCAGTAAGTCTAAAGGCTTATAACGATAAAAATTGGGTTTCGATACTTATAGATGGCAGAGCAGAGATAGCCCATTGTGTAGCTTTATGCTAAACCACAAACAAATGAAATATTAATGAAAAGCTATAAATATAATATATTCAATCTAGAAGTTAAATTACTATTTAATATTTCTGTTTAACGAAACTTTATCAGCAATATTTACAGCAGCAATAGTTTTAAATCTTCTTCTTCTGGCAATTTATATAGAATACAAAATGATGTCATATTCGAAGCTCGAGCAAATTCGTGTATTAGACAGAAAAACTTAATATTCTATTTTACATGAAAAGGCGTGCTGTAATGTTATTTATAGTTTATTTGTTTAAAGCCTAACTAAATTACAGCTAAGGCTGACTCGTAATTAAAGATATAAGAAATCTCTCTTTCCCCTAAGTTAAACGAGAAAAATTAACCCCCAAACTTACTAATACAAAAATAGATCTAATTTTAACGTTATGTTTCAGATAATTTTATCAATGATAAATATCAAAGTAGAACAATTTCATAAAAGTGTCAATCGTTTTACTTTCTTTCTTAATCACTCAAGTAAGAACAGCATTGTGAATTATATCTAGAAAAGTGCCAGTGGTGATTAAACAGAGAGAAACGAGACAGATTGCTTGTTAAAGAAAATTTCCGAAGTTCATCTCTCTCCACTACACAACAGTACTGTGTCATTGTAGATCTTGAATCTTGTACTGAAATTTGTCTTGACTCACAAGCAAGAAATAAATACATAAGAGAGATTTTCATAAAACCGTTTGAATCAAAGTCATATGTAACTTCAATATTATAGTTTCACTAGATAAGATAATAAGAAATAAACCAAAAACTAACTCGAGCAATATGGTAAAATAGTTTGGCTTTGTGTTAAAACTAACCGTTTTTTCCCACCGCAATGTTTCAAAGGCAATCGAGTTATACACAGCATGTTATTAGTAATATACTAGAGGTATTTTTAAAATATCAGCACTGTAGTGTCATTAGAAGAACTTAGATGTAAAAGAGTGCACTGTTATATTTATATCTGGAAGAGAGGTTACTATTATACTTCTTTGGTCTCACTGTGGAGCCTATTGATAAAAAATTACGTTTTACTTTTTTGTGAGTGTATCTTTGTACAGCGAATGAACCACATTTGTGACCGATTCAATTAGTAAATCCAAAGAAACTGGTTTATTTCGTGCATTTGTTTGTTTTACTTTTAGGCACATACAGTGCAAAAATAGTTTCATTGTAATACACCAACTGATTATTTATGACAACTAATATTCGAAAATTCAAAAGATAATGTATTTAAGACCCAGGCATGGCTTGTAGTTAGCGTGCCCGCACTGTGAGTCCGGGGGTTGATGGATCGCGTATTGTTGCTAAAAACTAAAAAAATAAACGAGCTTCGCACTTTGGATACGTGCACTATAACAGTGATGACAGATTCCATTATTCAGTCAGATAAGAGTAGCACAAAATTTGGCGGTGGACACTATTTTTAGATGCCGTCCATCTAGTCCATCACTTCAAAAATAGGCACGGCTATGTTAAGATAGCCCTTGTGTAGCTTGACGAGAAATTTCGAAACAAATAATGTATTTCTGAGCATTGAATTAAACCATTAATCAGTTTTGACAAAAAAAAGCAATACTCTGTAGCAACTTTGAACGATTTGAATAAAAAAATAGGTTTAATTGTAATTACTTATTGTAAAATATTGCTTATATCAGTCAACGTAAAATACATGGTTCTATATTAGATGTACAAAATATTATAAGGTCATAATCATAAATTCAATAAGATTATGAGGTTTTCGAAGACCCTGTTTTCTTCGTATCTTTTTTGAAGTTCACAGTTTTTAGACTGATTAATTGAATTTATAAGACGCCGCCAAGAATTGATTGGAATTCTAGTAAAATTTAATGCCAAATCATTTCTTTGTTCAAAAAATTGAGAGAATTTTTCAATCAACAGATCATGTAATTGTGATATTAAAGATGAATCTTAAGTTAGCGTATTGCCACTTGCATGTGCTTGAGGTATTTAGTATTTTTAACCTTACGCGACATATTGGTCAAATCAGAGGCTACAAGATTCAGGCATAGGTGTTCCTAATTTAGAAATGCTTTTGTTATAGGGAGGGCAACTAATAAGCAGTACTAGCCGTTTATGTGTCTATTCTTAACTGAATGGCGTGTCTGACTGTCACGCTTATAACGCATCCACAGCTCAAGAGCGAGCGCGTTCAACAACAAATAGTTGCCTGAGCATTGACCTTTCGAACTACAACCTGGTACGTTAACAACTTGATCATGCTCATTTCTCTGACAGAAACTGCAATCTTCTGGGGCTCCCCCTTCTTTCAAAGGTCTTACAACCAAACTTTCACAGATCAGAATGAAATCAGTTTTTGTCAAGTGTCTCGTTGTTTCACCCGAAGAAAAATACGTTCAATATCTCACAGCTAAACGTTTTAGTTAGCCAATATAAAACTTGTATATGTGTGTGCTCACAAAAACGAAAAATATAGAACAATTTATTCTCAACTCTTATATCGTGAAGCAATAGTAGAAGAAACTGAAAATCTTAGAGCAATATTTAGGAATGAGGAATTTTGTTGATTAGACTCAAATGAGCCACCTGATATATTTTGTTTTTAATAAAGTAATATAAGAAAAAGGCTTAAGTAGAATGTATTTTCTTTTCCAGGAAAGAGCCTGAAATAAGTGAAAATTAAATTACTGAGAAAATGAAAAATAGGCAACTTTTTTTTTCAAGACGCTGAACTTTTCGCAAACAGTACAAAAGAGTTAATATCAGCTCCAGTTTTGATGTTGGTAAACAAAAAAAAACAATTTGAAGGTGTTACGGTCTAAACAAATTACATAAATCTTAAACAACGAAAGTTTTACATCAGATTCTGTGGATCATTTATTGATGTCCTCGCCTAATCCTAAAAAGTGATTATAAGAGATAAACCCAATTCTGATAACGTTTGCTGTGTACAGTAAAAACCGAAGTAAATAACCACTCCTAAAGTCCCTTTTCAAAATCATCCTGAAACTCAAAATGGATAACATATCATGGAAGCATCTTGAACCAAAGCAAACACAAGACTATGACATTTCTTAATAGACAAGGACAAGCCCGATCCTTACATAAGACAAAGAGATTCATCCATAGAATTAAACCTCACTTAGATATTGTCTTGCAAGTCTCCAGCTTTTAATAAGTTTCGTGGTTTAAATGTAAAAAAAATAGAAACTGACCTACGTCTACATTCTAAACTGAAGTAGATGCCATATTCATGTACAATTGATGGTCGGAATTTCACTAGCTAGTGGGTTTAGAAGAAATATTTTTATCTGACAAAGTATGTATTAAAGTACACATTTATTTCATCAAAGCTATTTGCGAGAATACTCAGGTATGTGTTTTAAAAATATATATTGGCTGTAACGCCCTCTAACGGTATTGAAATAACTAGAATTTTCAAGCTTTTTATTTCATTATGTTCATGCATTTATTTATTAATTTCTTTGTATACATATCATTCCAGCAATGAAGTAGTGATGATAGCAATATAAAATAAAGTCGCTTTCTTATTGTTTATGACCGTATTAGTAACTTTATGTTATCTTTATTCGACTTTTAAAAGAAATTTCAGTAAGAATTCCAAATTCTCAGAAGCTCTTTTATCAGATTTTTTAGAATATTTGTCTTATATTGACAAGAGCTCCCTAGCATGACCTAGTGATTCAGGACGCTCGACACGCAAGCTGTGGATCGTGGGATCCAAACCCGGCGTCAAACAAGCTCGCGCTGTCAGCGATGTGGGCGTTATAATGTGACGACTAATCCCATTATTATATAGTAGAAAAGTAGCCCACAAGTCTGCGATGGGTGCTGCCGTCTGGTTGCCTTCCCTCTGGTTGACAGTTCAAAATTAGGTATTACGACAAATTGCTTTAGTAGCTTTGCCATAAACAAAACAAACTATTGGCGGGGGAGTACTTGGCTGACATTTTTGGTTGTGTTGGCTAAACAAGCTGTGAAAAGACTAAACAATCTTAACATTTGTTATTTACAGAGACTCCCTTAGTACATGGATTTCGTTTACTTGTTTTAGAATATTCGTGCAAAGCTAGACGGGGATTACTTGCTTTGCTCACAGCCGTCTGTAACTTTGAACTAATAGGCTAAAGGGAAGACAGGTAATCAACAGCATTCAACGACAACTTCTGGTCAACTCTTGTTTGACTGGATAGTGGAATTTGACCGATACTTTTATACTGCACTCTCGGCCCCAAAGTGAGGAGGGCATTTTGGAAGCAACGAGGTGAGAAGCAAAACCTTCGTAATACCATACCCCAGGCGTTATGACCACTGTATATTTTGTTTAATAAAATTAAATATCAGACGCTTACCACATCTTTATTTAATGGGCTTCGATATCCATACCATCAAAATCTTTAATATACCTCAGAAAATAGTCCCAGTATTGTAAAACCCAGTTACTCATTTCAGTGAGAAATTTAGCTTAGTATTGTAAATACAAAACATTAAAACGTTGCTACTGTCAGTTGGAATGATTACCCTTTGATTTGTGTTAGGAAAGTTCTATTTCTATTCCTTCATAGAAGAAACGAGTAAATGAAACGTTCTTTGAATTTTCAAACAGGAAGTGGGCGTTATTGCGTCACTTTGTCGCATAAGAAATCAGTACTAACGGATATCATTTGTTGTCTTAGTTAGTAGTCCATACTATCACGTAGCTTAATTATTAATTAGTACCTAAAATCCTAAGCAACCACATACTAATTACTAACTTTTTTTTTGTAGTGGCAGATTAATATACGAAACGCTAGATGAAACTAGTTTGTAATTAGTATGCTGTTATAAAAAGTTACTAATTAATGATTAAGCTTTTGTCATCGTAACGAAGTAAAAATGTTATTTCCTGTTATTTGTTTTTCTGCTCTTGTCTTTATGGCTGCTAAGATGTAGTAACATTTTTACTTCTGCACTGTAAAAATATCTGAAAAGCAATATTTTCGAGACAATATTATATATATGATTAAAAGAGATTAAGACACTAAAAACTGTCAAAAATATATAAATAAATAATTTGCATTTTAACTAAGTGGTGTAACGTTACTCTTAAAGCTTGAGTCTGTTTCACTTGATACAATTTTTTTTTTTCTTGACACGAGTGCACCATAATGCCAATAGAAGCAATACTGACTCTTTTTTACTGTTCGTCAAGTTTGTGTTAAACACATATTTATAACACAAAATGTAAAGGTAAAATGTATATTTAGTTAGTTTTGGGCAATAGACATGCACCTAAGTATCCTTTTTCAAAATAGTTGACAGACCAAACATTTTTGGAATTTCAATCTTTATATAAAAATGCAATAATACCTAGAAGCACCCAGTGACACAGCGGTATGTCTGTGGACTTACAACGCTAGAATCCTGGTTTCGATACCCGTGGTGGGCAGAGCACAGATAGCCCATTGTGTAGCTTTGTGCTTAATTACAAACAAACAAACAAAATACCTAGAAATTTATATTATAAATCTCAACCATAAAAATCTGTAACTGGTATTAAGTCATAGATTCTTTGAACAATACTGCTTCATTGCTTTGTTAATCTAGTTTGAATCTAGCTCCAGATCTCTTTCTTTTCGGTTAGTCTAGTTTGAATCTAGCTCCAGATTCTTTCTTTTCGGTTATTCTAGTTTGAATCTAGCTCCAGATCTTTTCTTTTTGGTTACTCTAGTTTGAAGCTAGCTCCAGATCTTTTTTTTTTGTTGTTGTTGTTACCCTACTTTAAAGTTAGCTCTAGATCGTTTTCTTTAAAAGATCTAAGTGGAAAATCTAAAATATTTAACAACCAATACAATAACAGCCCAGCTCTATTTGATTATAACATTTAATAAGGAAAAATGTTAATAAAGGTTATATATATATATATCTTTCGGTATTTCTAAGATAGCTTGCTAGAAAATGAATTAGTCCAACATCTATATAAAAGTATTTATAACGACGTCCATTTCTTTGATGGCAATTCTAGAATGTCTGGTAATGATGCAAGTTAAGAAAATAGACTCAGTAGCTGCGGTATAAGACCGAGAGATGCAGTATCTATTCCCAGTATCACTTTCATCCAGACAAGTGTCTGTCCAAATAAATTATTATCCCTACATATGTTTGTAGAGGAAGGTTCTTCAGTCCAGGTTCATTCATATTCTGTGTACTGTCTTTGAAGTGCACGATTCCTGGAATTGACAGAAAAATATTTACATTATCTATATTTACTGATCGGGCAAGAGTTTGTATGTTCGAGAGTAAAAGGTCTTGGTAATTCCCTTCTAAAGCAGCACAGTGAATGCTGGGTAAAACGTATAAGCCCTTTACGGCACTAAAGTCTTTCTAAACCACGTTGGAAGCCTTAACTGTTTGAAATTCTCAGAATGTGCTAATTATATTTTACTCCGAAATCGAGGGCTCGACTACTTATTTTAAAGCTCTCTTAGTTTACGTGACATGAGCCTAGCATTATATGTCACTATACACACCTAATCATTAAAGGTTTCTGTATTAATGACTGCTTTGTCTCAGTATTGATACATTTCCACACACTTTATTATTCTAATCATATTACTCAAAACTATCCTAAAATCACGAGATTAAACCAAAACCGTACTTTTAGTTAGAAAGTCAAAGTCAGTAATGCGTTCATTGAAGTTCTAATTATTTCTGTTTCTAAACAGCAGTCTCTCATTATGACGTAAGTTGACTTTAAAATTACTGAATATGAAAATTGTTACGGAAAATCGGATATCTTTTAATGTACAACAAACCACAGTGCTTTTTTTGAAGCACTAAAAATTTAGTCCTTTTTTGTGTTTCTTCTTTGTTGTTCGCACTTCATGAGATTCATTTTCCAGTCTTCTGCAGCCCTTCCAACTGTTTCCTCCTTCGCCGATCATTCTGTCTGGAAGCTGTTGTAATGTTGCAGTTTCCACTGTAACAGGCTTCTGCAAAGTACAGCAAGGTCGATCTTATACCGCACACCTTGTCAGACTTTCCACAGACCCTCAGTTGTACGGCCCCCTAGTGGCACAGTGGCATGTCTTCGGACTTACAAAGCTAGAAACCGGGTTTCGATACTCGTATTGGGCAGAGCACAGATAGTCCATTGTGTAGCTTTATGCTTAACCTCAAACAAACAAATAAATCTATCGTACATAAACATTGGCTTCCAAAATCACGTTGAAGCAGACCAAAGGCATGGAAGTTCACTGGAGCTGCAACGGTGGTTTGAGAGGTATCTGGTTACAGTTTTTTTCGGATAGTTTTCTCATGACAACATTCTTTGATTTCTACGTTTGTCTGGAAATAGAAGTCATCTTAAACCTCAAACTTGTTTGTTGCTAACGGTACCAAAAAATACAACCAACTACATCGCAGTGGTTTTCTAGGTTAGATGGTCAATTGAAATCTCTTGCCCGCACTTTGTGGATAAATGTGTTGCTTCAGATTGAATTTGGTGGTGGTTTCGGAGTTCATTGCTGTCCTGAATGATCTACTGTGTTCGTTTTTCGTGGAGAACAATAAAGTTTCCAATCTTCGAAATGTTGTCTTTTGGCTTTATATTGATTGCCTAACAATCTAGCTAAATAAATATCCTTGTTCAGAAAGGGCTATTCATATTCATCCAGCCCTAAGTGTATCTAGCTAGTGTTGCACTACCGCATTATTGGGAATTCGGCGTAACCAAATATATAGACGTTAAACAAGTCGCCCGTGGCACCACAGCACATTTGCGGCGACAAGCCATTAAACTAACGTATGAAAATGTTCTGAAGCACGATTAATCCTCAAGCCATTAAACTAACGTACGAAAATGTTCTAATGAAGCGCTATTAACCCTCTGTACTTTGCATCACTGCATCGTTTTATCCAATAGTAAAACAGAACGTGAGAACAAAAGCACACCGTTTGTATATTAGAAAACAATTTTGTGTTATTAAAAATTAAATTTATAAATATAAAGGTAATTTCATAAAAATGTACATTTTTGTTTAACTGAAAATTTATACTTCAGGAAAACATAAGATCCAGTCAAAGTTACTAGAACTAAGTTCTTTGAAGACAATACACTCTATTTCTGAAACTTATCTTTAAAGATCAATTTTATTAGCTCCACCACCAAAGGTGACGGAGGTTATGTTTTCACCTATGTGTGCGCGTGTGTGTGTGTGTTTGTCAGCAAGATTTCTCAAAAACGGCTAAATGGATTTGGACGAAATTTGGTGTGCATTTGGAATATGACCAAACGTAGAAGTTGTTACTTTTTGGAAGGTCAAGACCACAGCAAGGTTACAAAAATCCCTACCTGTTCAGATTGGGACCGATTTTTTTCCACTATTTTTGCCCTATACGTCATTCAAAAATAATTGGATTTTAGTTACACTTGGTGGACGTATGTAGAATGTTATTCTTTATTATTTTGCAAGAAATGGTTCGTGTCCGTTGATAATTACAGACATGGGGACATATTTTTGTGTGTTTGAGGGCCGATATGATCAACGCTGGTGGCAGAGGTATGCCCTCTACTGTGTTCTCCTCTAGTTTTTATTTTAACATCTGCCACACGAGCCAGCCCGGCATCTCGATGTGAATCCAAAAATGAGTCCTTCTGGAAAGGTTTGGACTGCTTTGGTTTGTCAAAAAGAAGACGTTTAGCACTATTTTCAAGGTAGATGTCGCTGGACCAGACCCCTGACTGGATTCGTGGCCTCACCCGAGACCATGAGAGCCAACATGGAGAAGTTTACTTGTAAATGTAAAGTAAAATGATGTAGCAATGAAACATGCTTGAAATGTTCTAGATGTGATTGTGGATATGATGGTTTAAGTGTAACGATTAAAGTAAACCGTGGGTCCAGGTCGGTTGAGGGAAGAACTTATTCGAAGATATCCCAATCGATTTAACATACCAGCTGAATCGGAGATTCGGCAATTAATTACTGTATTGACAGCGAAACATAAAAGAAAACAGACACAAAAGTATCGTTATCTTCAAAAGGGGGGATTGGAATCATATGTAAGAAATCATTAGTTTCAATATTTTGTAAATCTAACGGTAGAATAAACTTCAAAGTTGAAGCAGATGCAAGATGCATTACAAAATGATATTTCTAGAGATTCTCAAATTAAAAATGTCATTTCTGCAGCGATGGTTTGATGCTTAGTATTGTACCACTAGAGTATAATCCATATAGATTTCATCATGCCATAATTCATTCATATTTAGTTTTTCCTTTTATCGAGATCTATCGAAATGATCCAATATCATTGGTTTCCGGAATGATCTTCCGAAGTCCAATACTAAAAATGTTAATAAGGAAAACAGTTTCAGTTTTACAAGGACCCTAGACGCAATATGACCAGTTTTTTTCCTTGAAAAAATACGTAACTTAAATAATCAAAGACATCTTAAAATATTTGAAGCCATAGGTTCATTATAAGGGTGACAATCACATACTACTATTCAGCCAAATAATAGTATCCCAAGAGTTGTGTGGTGGGTTCTGTTTATTAGTTGCCTTCCTTATAATCTATCAGTTCAAAATTAGGGACTGTTAACGCAGTTAGCCGTTCAGTAGCTTTATGCAAATATCCAAAAACAATCTATTAAATTTCTTAGTGATTTTTTTGTGTGAGTAATAAACGCCATCTTTCCAAACATATTGTTCCACATAATAAATACAATGAAATATAAGAGACTAAAATCACACATATTTATGACTCTTATTTACAGATTGTTATTCCAAATTAGACTTAAAATAATCCAACTGAATCATCCGGATAACTTCATTAATGTACTCGGATTTGGATATTTTTTATAGAATTGTTATTATAAAAAAATGCATATTCTTCAAAAAGTTTAAGAAATACATAAAGAAAAAAAACCCTGATAAATGCAAATTTATATCGAATGCATCATTTATTGCCTAACTTCATAGAAAGGAGAGGGCTAATATAAATAAATTAATTAATGTATGGAGTATTACTGTTTGGAAAGGTAAATATAAATTAAATCATGTATGGCGAATGTTGTAGATTATTTTATAATTAAGAACAAACGTTTTTTTAACTATAGAATAACAATTATTTGTAAATTTGTAGTTGAAGCTGCAAATACGAACATTAAGGACGATAACGTATTAAAAAAATTAAAACATCACACACACACATTTGATAACGTATTAAGTACTCTTATTGACGAACTTTAATAAAATCGAACCACCAAAGATGTAGATATGACTAATTTTATTATTTCGTTATAGATAGGCACGAATTTATATTGAAAAAAGAACAATTACCTATTTTTCCTAATCTGAAACTGATTTTGCACAAACACTTGAATGGCGCCTATTCTGAGAAACACCTGATTGCTCAAAATTAAAGAAGTAGCAGTAATGATAATTTTACTTATAATTAATTTTATAAGATTACTTCCTGTTCAACGAACGGGGAAGACGTGGGAACTCCTGGAGTGTATCACATAGAGGGGACAGGTCTAAATGCAGACCTCTACGTCACTCCCTGGGGGTCCAAAAGGTGCATATCAAATCGAATTCAGATAGATGAAAAACTGAAGGCGTGAAAACTGGACATACAGACAGACGAGTGCCACCCAGAGAGTGGAATAGGGGTCAGAACCGAAGGCCATGACACTCCCTGGGAAGCTCCACATCTGCATGTTAAGTTCGGTTGAGATTGATCAAAAAAGTGTTGGCGTGAAAGCGAGCATGAAGACAACAGACAACATCATTAATACTTTATATACGTAGATAAAGAACTATAGTTAAACTCGACGTAAATAAGCAATATAACAATAAAATATGTTAAAAAGGGTTAGTGAGGAAATAAAGATTCAACAGAAATCAGAGATACAAGGAAATGCGTTTAAATGTGAAATGTCCAAAAATATTTAACTGTTTGTTTGAGAGCAAAGCTACATTGGGCTATCTGCTGCGTACACCGCGAGAAATCGAACACCGAATTTTAGTGTTGTAAATCAGTAGACTTATCACTGTCCCCCACCCGAGGGATATGTTTGATTACATACTTATACGACTCAAAACGTATGAAATCGAGTCAAAATAATTATAAGTAAACTTAGTAAACGACTGTTTTCTTAGAAGTGCAAAATGCTTTGTAGGCGCACTCATTTGTTTTTGTAATTAAACTAAGTTTTAGGAATTCTTTCTCAATACTCCTGGATGAATTAACTGGATAATTATTAACATGCATTTGGACTAGTATATATATACATATATATGTGTGTGTGTATTAGTCGTTCTCTTAAAGCTTAGTAGATATGGTTTCAAAAGGGTTCTATTATTAAAATGACAAAGACTGACCTTTTGTTTAAGCTGATTTGATTTTTTGTTACGTCAGTTATGAGATTAAGACTTTTCATTGCATATAAATTATCTTCACTGAATGTTTGAGAAGGTTAACTGGATTTATAAATGGTTTAAAAATGTATGAATGTAAGTCATTAATAATTGAAACCTTTCTTATAACAGACATACATATATGTATATATGCCAAATCTAGACAGAGACATTTAGCTAATAAGAAGACTCATAGGAAACAATCGTTCAAATGCCGACGCTTTTTATATGATTTATCATTTCATCGTTTATCCAAAGAAGAGTGATTTTATGGCTGCAAGAAGCGCTAAATAAGTCCGGACTCCTGACAAGAGCTATGTTTTTATATTCCAATCTTATACGTTTATGAATATTTGATTTAGTAACTGTTAGATTATAGCCAGGATGAAATCGTTAGCGCGAAGAATCATCAAAACTTTCCAAATAGTTGAAAAATAGTCAACTCCTGAAGAAGAATCATGAACCGTTTGAAAGCGCTTGAAGTCTTTTGATATCTACTTTTCAATTATCTGTTTGTTGAAATACACTTTATTAAATATTTCTATATTTACAGGTAAATTGATAGCATAATCTCTGTATTTGTCTCATAATAGTGTTCCAATTTAACTTTTATAGCTTTTTTTTCCCATTTATTGGGTGTGTAAAACAATTTGAAACTCACGTACTATGTTTGTAAAAACACTAAGAAACTTGACTTTCATTTGCAGTTAAATCCTAGTTTGATTTATTAGTTTACTACATTACTTTCTTGATAAGAATTTTCCCTGATTAAAAAAAATAAAAGTACCACAACTATAATTTGTGTGGGAGGAAAGAAAAAGTAACTTATTCTAACTTCGTGAACGAGAATATCACCAAAAGCGCGAGAGAAAGATGTTACGATCAATATCTAACCTAGACAAACTGGTCCATGATTCAATGTATCGTTTGGTAACTAACAGCACGAGATTGGCAGTTCATTAGTTACAACACAACCCGGTTAGGTGGCGTGAGGATCGACTCAATGACTCTAGCGAATTATCAAACAACCAATTTGTTTTTGGAAATTAATTTATTGTTCCCAAATTCATGCAGTATATTTAAGTGATTGTAAATGTTACCAATGTATTAATGCAACAATAAATTGAAATTGGAATTCTCAATTTGAATGGTATCTTATGCGTACATTAGCCAAACGATTAGATCAAAGCTCTTTAGGGTTCCTACTTTTGAACATTGACCAGAGTTGAGCAAAGTAAAGTGAGAATCAATTCCGTTATTCGGCTCAAAATGCCAGTCAAAGCCATTTTGGTAGGGGGTACTTCGGCTCAGCTCCGTGAGAGTGTGGACCTTGTCCAGTAGTCTCACGTCTCGAACCTTGTCCTTTGATCCGTTAGCCACTGGGCTACGCATTGCCCTTCAAATCATAAGAGGTATTCTTTATAATCTACTAAGTTTCAGAAAAAAAAACACGAAACGTTTAAAACTAAGAATCGACTGATATTGATCCTCAGGTGATATACATATATATATTAAAGAGATACTAGCTGTAGTTTTTTCGCATGAATATAGTTTTATGGATTAATCCTTCATCTATCGAACTGATGCAAAAGTCATTATTTCAGCTCGTTCTACTTGTTATTTAATTATGAATTAAAAATGTATATTTCAGATACTTAAAACTAAAGTATTTAATTATTAATATAAGTTCAAATCGGTCTAACAAAACTATTTTTACTTGAATTCTTTATATAAAATTATTGTTAGTTCTTAAGAACTAGTCTGAAATTCACGAAATTTCTTACTTTTAGCTTTAAAGGCTTCAACTCTTAACATGTAGTATTTTTGCTCTTAAAAAGGGTTTGAAAGTATAGTCAAAACACCAAAAAATTCCAATGAAAATGTCCATTAGCAATGGTTGCGGCAGATTAATTTCTATCTAAAGGCCTTTTAATAATATACAAGTATTCCTGTCCTTCCAACTGCCTAAAAATTCTGAAAACTTAAAACCTTAGACCATGCGATTCGTATTTTCAAACTTTAGTACTTGTAGCACCATTAATATATTAAAGTTTAGTTTTTAGTTATCTTATTTCGTTTCAACTGATGTTTCACTGATGTGTTTTCCTGTAATGAAATATAGACAATGTCAGCACAAACAATGTGCATTCGAGATCCAGTTATATTCTTCTGTTTAGAAATTCATATAGGGTCGGTGAAGAAAGATTTGGGAAAATTATTAGCAGCCCTATTTTTACGCAATGTAACACAAAACACCGATCTAAAATGATAACATCTGTTTTGTTAATTTTCTAAATACGAACTGGTAGTCCTAGTTATCATTTGGTTGTGATAGTACTACAAAATGTTAACGAACAACGTTTCTCATAAAGACCAATGACATTGTCCTCAATGTAAATATTTGCAAGTTAAAAAACTCCAGTAAAAGATAACGAAAATAAAAAAAAAACACCTGTGATATAATCTTTTGTGGAACGTTATTAGACAAAGCACTATTCAACAAGCTCAGTGATTAATTTATGTGACAGCAGCAGTTGTCATACATGTTTTTAAAAGTGGTCACAAGAAAACCTACGGTGCGGTATTTCTGGGTAATCTTCTGAGCGTAATAACGTGCCACTTGCAACATCAGTCGTCAGATAGTTATCGTTGAAATAGTAAAAAATCAAAACTAGGAAATAGCTGTGCAATCCCTGTGAAACATCAATTATCAGATAGATATTCATTGTAAAAAATGGTAAACAATAAAAATTAGGTTGTCACTGTGGACGTTATCTTTTGATTGCGTAACTTAGCATATATAAAGAAATAATTAAATTAGCGAAATTTCGAGAACTATTGGTTTAAGACAAGACTTCTAAGGTTATGTGCCGCCGTCTCTAATTTTGAATTGTCAACTTATCAACAAGAGGGAAGGTAGCCAGCTGCAGAACCCACCGCCAACTCTTGGAGACCTCTCTACCAAATTATAATATTCCCATGGCTGAAAAGATAAATACGTTTGGTGCCAGGTTTTGATCCCGTGACCCCCAAATTTCGAGTGCCCCATCCTTAAAGCCATACGAACCCCCTAAGATAAAGGAAAGGGAGATTGATGCTGCTGAGGTGACACTTCAAAGGTGTACATATATATATATATATATCGAACAATTTTTATGAAACTTGATAATAATCAGGCCTAAACTCTTTGAGTACACTAAAAGTCTGCATTCTTTAAAACGTCAATAAACAATGCGGCTCGTTGGTTTATCCAGACACGGAATTGCAAGAATATTTGATTTTTTTTTTCCTTAGATAATATCGGTCATATTTACTCTATTACTTTGTAGAATGAAAGATCCTGAAAACTTAACCCATTCAAATAAGAGGTCCTAACTTACATACCGAAAAAAAACAAAACGAAATAACATCTTACTTCTCGCAATTTGTATGAATTGTGAAATGTTTTGTAACAGGTTTATATATATATGTTTAAACAAAGAACCGGAGGTGACCTTGACATTCACCTACAGACAAATGGGGAGGAGCTTAAACTGGTTTGGTCGTTTGGAAGTTTTTCTGGTTTTGTTTTTAAACTTCTATTTATTTCTAAAATCTCCAAACTGTCTAGTTTGTTTGTTTTTTACCTTTTTTCACAGATATGTAACATTTTGCAGTTTTTTCTGAATCAAATTAGTGTTTAGTTTCAATAAGGTGGGATGTAAAGGCTGAATCCATTTTCTTTAATTTCCAGCTTTTACAATGTTCTTTAATTCTCGTTTGTATGGAACGTCCTGTTGGACCTATGTATACACGATTGCAGTCTTGACAAGTTAATTGGTAAACACCACTGTTGCTGTACTTTTTGATTCTGTCTTTGTTGTTGCACAAAATTTTTCCTAGGTTGTTTTTACAGTAGATTTCTTTCTTCAGTGATTTATATATTTTGTGAGAAGGTTTTCCAAAGTAGCTCATCTTAAACCATTTCTTCTTGTTTTTGTTGTCGTTTGCTACAGTATGTGAGTATATTGATTTTAAATTTATGGCTTTCAATTTTTTAAACAAAAATATGTTAACTTTGTTGTAAAACCATTGTTAACAGAAATTAGTTTTATAGTTTTTAATTCAGTTTCATAATTTTCAGATGACAAGGGTACAGTGATAAGTCTGTGTAAAAAACTATGGAACATGGCAAGTTTGTGAGATACTGGATGTCTTGAAAAGGCATGTATGGTGGTGTCACTATAAGTCGATTTTCTGAAGATTTTGATAGAATGTATGCCGTTCTTTATGTCAATATTTAAGTCCAAATAATTAATGTTTCCGTTTTCATCAAATTCCATAGCAAATTTAATAAATTTCTTTTGTGAATTTAGAAAAGTTACAAAATTGTCGAGTTGACGTTTGGATCCAGTCCAGAGACAAATCCCACCATCAACATACCTGTACCAATATTTAACGTTTTGTATTACTTTCATCACTAAACAATTTCTTCTCTAAATTATCCATGAAAACTTCTTCAAGCAAAGAAGAGAAAGGGGAGGGTGACCCATAGCTAATCCGTCGATTTGTTTATATATTTGGTAATTAAACTTGAAGCAGTTCTGATCTAAAGAAGTGGTTATTATTGTTTTTAATTCCTGAGCTTCAACAGGGTTTATTTTTTCTTTGTCCATTAAATCACCTACAATTTGTTTACATTCGTTAACAGGTATACTGGTGAAAAGACTACTAACATCAAATAAAACAATTTTGGCGTTATTCGGCATCTCTAAATGTTTGATTTATTCAAGATCAGTTAAAGATAAGGACTGTTATGTGTTTTAGTACTAATAAACTTTACAAAAAAAATGAATTTATCGAAATTATATCTTTTACTCCTTGCAAGCTTTTTTACTTATTCCTATTGATGGTCCAGCAGTAAACTTGAGGACTTATAACGCTAAAATGAGGGGTTCGATCCATACAGTAGGCACAGCGAAGATTGCCTATTGTGCAACTTTATGCTCAAAGCAAAATAGACAAACTTTTAATTAACACAAGTAAGATTTGTAGAATTCCAACTTATTGAAACAATGAATGGCGGGATATTTTTAATAGTTAATTTTCATTCCTGTTCTGTAACCTTTTTTTTTCTTACGGTGTTCTTTAAGCTTACTGAAAGTTGCAGCATCTATGAACTTCAAACTTCTAACCCTTATTCTCGCTTACATTTATCGAGCTCTTGCTTCAATCTTCTAATTAATCCGATATCTAATACGAGTTCTTCTTCTATATGGTGATTTGTCTCACTTCAGCAGTTTGAAAAATAAAATGATCCTTCTGTATTATTTATGTACGGCTAGTTTCCTCAAGATTAAACTTAGTACTATTTCTTTTTTACTTGAATCTATAGTAATCTTAAGTTTTGCTCATATATTTGCATGATAATTATATTGAAGATTAAGTTATATTGTGTTTTTTTTCTTTAAATCACGCGATGTTATTGTTATTATACTTAAATACGACTTTTAAGGTCGAATTCGTGTTGTCTTTTGTCATTTTTACATTCCTGAAGATTAAGCTTAATTTTTTCGTTATTTTAAGACTTACTCATGGTTTCCATGCTAGTAATTATAATTTACGTTTATTTTACTGAATACAATTTACTTTGTTTTGCTTTCTATTACTTGATCATGATTTAGCTCTTAATCATTGAGCTAGGGTTTGCATGTACGTACACATTCTTCAGATAAATCTGATTTCCACCTTGCTTTTGAAATGGGTTTCTTCAAAGCGTATTATATATTACTTTTATTTATTTATGATTTATAACATATGTAACTCATTTAATCTTGCTACTGAAAAGTAATTATTCAAAGATTTATACTTCACTGTAACTAGATTCACATACAATTTTCAACATATTTATTTCTCAAACTTGTGTCTGTGCTTCTGTTTATATGTCTTGCCTAACTCTGAGCGTTTCAGGGATTCTTGTATACTCTCCAAATGGATTTTAGAATCCCTTACTTTATTAATTTTTCCATTTTTAGGAGACTGACAATAATTTCAATTTTACTCCTGTGTGTTGCCTTAGTGCCCACTTTCAAAACTCTGACCGCCATTAAAAAAAAAAGGTTCTGACATGTGGGCTACTGGATGCAAGCTGAATTGTTAATCCGAAGGTTTATGGTTTGCATCCCAATGTCACAAAAACTGTGCTCCTCACTGTATTAATTTTCTTATTTTTGTGAATTGGGTGGCTATTTTAATTTTCTCTTTGGTACTGCATGATATGATCTATTTCTAAAAGCCAACGAAAGAAATGATCCAGGTGGTGCGGGTACTTTTTCAAGTATGTATAAAGTAAAGGAACTCTGAGTTCTCTGTTATATTAAACTAGTGAATACTTTTTAATAAGCTTTACAACTTTCGACCAAACGCGATAGCTACATTAGGACACAGTTTCACTCTAGTACAGTGTTTCTCAATGTGTTTTTTTGCTCAAGACACCCCTTCATACAGTCTACAATGTCTACGGCACCCCTAACGTTTTATAGCCTGGTTAACAATAGCATAGCTAATTTGGAGGGGGCGTCATAGATATAAGCCCCCCTAATAGGTCCTAGATGAAATGAAACCTGGCAACTTTCTTTTCGTTTGGTACACATGACAACTTTTCAAATATATGATGTATCAATTCATTTACTGCTGTTGTATGTTGAGCTGATATATAATGCATGTTGTACAGCTGTTGTTAACAACCACACAGACATTCGACATAGCTTTACAGTAATATTCAGCTGTATTTAATAACTAATTGATATAATTGACTATAACCTGATATTTGTGTCCTTTTCTGTAAGTACAAATACTTAACGATTTTGTCTATTTATTTTTACTTTAAAAAAGTTGGGTATTATCTCCTGTGTAAGTTTATATGTATTTTCAGTTTAAGAAGAAAACTTATAAATCATGGTGTTTTATTAACGATTTTAATTGGGTACTTAGAACATTTTTGTTTATTTTGTGAGGCACAACTCAATTGATGTAATATTTTGTATCATACACGTTATTTCAAAGTTCATTAACATGCGGGAACGATGTTTATGAAGCCATATTGTGTGTTTCCAATTACAAATAATCTCAACACGTCATTATATGTCCTGAAAATATAAATAGACTGTATACCAGTGAGGGAAAGATGTATAAACGCTGTAGTGAGTATAGACTCACCTTTAAAGAAACGTTTGTTATGTTATTACCTCTAATTTTTAATCTGAAGCAATGAAGCACTACTAAATCATGATTATGTGTTTGACTGAGACAATTAAAGAATATATCGAAACTATGTCGAAGGTATTTGATTTTACAGAGTGTATAAAATTGAAGGACTGTTATTCCGAGCTTCGAAGGCCAAAACTAACTGCTACTGTCCTGAGGATTAGTACAATAGTATTAAGGCCCTCATGTTTAGTACTGTTTGAGATAATGATTATTAATTAGTATTACTTAAAGTTCTGATTATTACTACTGCAGTACTAAGGCACTCATGTTTAGTACTGTTTGTGGTCCTGATTATTAGTACTACTTAAGGTCTTAATGACTAGTACTACAGTATTAAGACCCTCGTTTTTTAGTACTATTTAAGGTCCTGATGATTAGTAATATAGTATTAAGGTCCTCATTTTTAGTACGGTTTGAGATCCTGATGATTAGTAGTATAGTATTAAGGCGCTCATATTTAAGATTGTTTGAGATGCTGATTATTAATACTGCTTAAAATCTTGATGATTAGTACTATCAAATTAAGTCCCTCATATTTAGTACTCTTTGAGGTCCTGGTTATTAGTACTGCTTAAGGTCCTGATGATTAGTACTATTTGAGTAATTGGGAACGAGATCATGATTTTATTCAAAATTCAATTAGGTCGCGCGAATATGTAGTCATCTTGCAGTTGAATGATCTTCGTAATTACGAATCTGCTTGAGTCTTTTGGAAGAGATAAGTAGTGATTTGGATATTTTATTGCATTTTAGTGTTTACAAAGTTTTTTTTTTAATTTTCTTTAGAGACATGAACACTTGAAGACGTTCCTTTATATATATTCGGTATCCAGTGCAGCAAATGGCGACTCTTATACCCGTTTAACTTTCATCTTTAATCTTTCAAAAAATCCGTTTCAAAAGTCAGTAATCAAAGTTCCAGTGTAAAGGATTACAGAAATCAATACTTAGTTTAAAATTATCATAACTTTTTCACACAAATTATTCAATTACTGTTCAACCAATTACTATTTCTCAAGTATTCAATTTATTCTATTCTTGTTTAGGCTTGGAAAACTAAACCACGAAAATATACTTACAGATGTTTCCTAAGCTGACGATGTGTATTTATAGATTTTAAAAGTTAAATGTTCGCTAAGAGGAAGTTAGTTTATTCTAGTGTGTTTTTTGTAAATTTTCTATCACTCGACAACATTATATTAAAACCTCGAGGACGAAACGAGACCGTTTTTCATTCAGATCTTTACATTATATCGTAGCTTAATTCATTTTTTCATAAAGATACTATATACGCTTAATACATGCACATTCGATAATATGTATTCAGGTAATATTGTTTATTTGATTGATTATGAGATTATGAATACCTTTTTTCTGTTATAATTTGAACCTAGTGCTCATCTTAATGACTAAATTACGTTACAAACCATTTGAATATAGTGCTCATCTTAATGACTAAATTACGTTAAAAACTATTTGAAATTAGTGCCCATCTTAATGACTGAATTACGTTACAAACTATTTGAAATTAGTGCCCATCTTAATGACTGAATTACGTTACAAACTATTTGAAATTAGTGCCCATCTTAATGACTGAATTACGTTACAAACTATTTGAATATAGTGCTCATCTTAATGACTGAATTCTGCTACAAACCATGATGAATTTAACATGCTTGCCTGTTAAGATAATCATTTGTGTCAAGCCTGTTGGCGAACTTTATTGTGAACAGACTCGATACAGTAGCAGTTTGGATCAGAATCGAGTTGACAATTTTGAAGAGAGTTTTCTAAACAGGAAGGTTGTACAAATGAAACTCGGTTTGTATTCCTGTACTTTCAAAAATTCTAGTTCAACGAAAACAGATGTTAAAGCCAAGGTGCTTTTAACATTTAAAATAAAAAATAAAAACGCTTATAACTTCTAAATAAATGTGTTCACCATTTATTAAATGTTTTAAGGAACTTTACTTTGCAGACTTGACAATATTTAGATTAAATTTGATAGTTTCATTAATTTGACTAACAGACAAATTTCACAAATAATAATGAACAACAAATTCGAGTGAACGCTCAGAACGAGCTTAGGAAAGGCTGTAATTAGCTTGTACAATCCAAATGGCAATAAAAAATGTAGGTGAATTCTTCTACTTAAAAACTATTAATCACTTAGATAATAAAGTCGTCTAGCGGCCATTTTGGAGACTAGTACATCAATTGGCTGCTGATCATCAAAAAGGGAGGGTGCTTCGAGTATGATGCAAGCCGAACCAATAGCACAAGTTAGACTAAATATCCACAGAAACAGACGATCTATCACCATGGCAACGAACTGCCAATCATCTTTTATCTGGAATAAATACAAAATTTCATTTATTTAAGCTTTTTACGCAGCAAAATATTTCTGTGAATTCTCAAAGAAAATGTTAAATAAAACTGTATATGTATTTGTGAAATGCCATAATGATATGCGACGACTGCCTCGAAAAACACTTTATCTATGATCTGGCAACGTTTCGAAAATCTTTATTCTTGCTTTTTCATGCTTGTATCGCATTTCATTCGTTATGGAAATACTACCTAGATAATCTGTTTTGCAAGTTTTATTCAAGGTATCATTAAAGTTGGTTAAAGCTCAATTTTATATTTAAAATGAAATGCTGTGGTGTAATTACTGCTAGAAATAATATTGTGTTTCTGTCTTCAGGAAACATATTTTTTTAAGCTAAGATAAATGGATTGGTTTACCAGTGATGTGGCACAGAACTAACACTAATTAAAGTCGTATCACTTTGCAAGATGAGGAAATACAACAAGCAAAAGCAATAAGATGCTTAATATATAATAATGTAACATTCGGAGGTTTGAAATAAAACATTAAGCGAAAAGAAAATAGTTTTCTTAAATAATTCAACAAATATTTCGATGATAATTAATTTGGATCAATGCATAAGCCCCTAGAAGTCTGCTTAGTGCAACTCGGGATATTTAACTCTTAAAAACAACGAGGGAAATAAAATTTTGTTTTAAGTAGCAGATTTCCGTAAAAACCATCGAATTGCTTTTCATAATAATAATAATTATTCAGACACATTCATGATAATGCTGCTCGTGTGAGTAAAAGAATGAAAGAAATTATGTTCAACGTATGAATACGCTATTTCTATTTTGAACACACACACAGAAATGTGTATCTTCATAGAAGAAAGGTTTTGCCACAGAAAACGCTGTATTACAGGGGAGCTACCTGGAATTTGAAATACTGTATCAAATGGGAGATACCTGAGGTCTGAAACACTGTATAACGTGTAAGATACCTGAATTGTTCAGTATTTTTTATATAAGAAAAACCTAATGTTTGAAACACTGTATTACAGAGGAGATACCTGGGGTTTCAAACACTGTATTACAGAGTGTACATCTGTAACACTGTATTACGTGGATTTTTGTTTGCTTGAAGTTAAAGACAAAGCTACACAATGGGCTATATGTGCACTGTCCACCACGGGTATCGAAACCCGGTTTCTAGCGTTATAATTCCGCAGACATAGCGCTGGTATTACGTGGAAGGTACCTGAAGATTTTAATACTTTATTATGGAAGAAATATCTGATGTTTGAAATGCTGTATTATGGAGAAGATACCTGGGGTTTCAAACACTATGTTACAGAGGGGGTAACTCGAAGTGTGAAACACTATATTATAGACGAGTTACTTGAAGTGTGAAACACTATATTACAGAGGAGTTACTTGAAGTGTGAAGTACTATGTTACGGCAGATGTGTCTGATTGTTTGTTATGGATTTCGCGCAAAGCTACACGAGGGCTATCTGCGCTAGCCGTCCCTAATTTTGCAGTGTAAGACTAGAGGGAAGGCAGCTAGTCATCACCACCCACCGCCAACTCTTGGGCTACTCTTTTACCAACGAATAGTGGTTGATCATCACATTATAACGCCCCCACGGCTGAAAGGGCGAGCATGTTTGGAGGATTCGAACCCGCGACACGGAGATTGCGAGTCGAGCGCCCTAACCACCTGACCAGGTGTCTGAAGTTTGAAACAATGTATTACAGATACTTGAAGTTTCAGACAAAATTTTGATTATTTTATATTTACTACTGTTGGTATCTTCTAGTAAATGCTCAGTGATAAGAGAGTATATACATATATATATATATATATATATAATTCTACTCACTATCCTTGTTCTAGCGTTTCTGAAATAGTAAAACATAAATTCTACTATAAGGTGATTTATTACATCTTTTCTAGCCAATAAATACTGCGCAATTAGGGGCGATGATGTATCCATGATAGATTCTGATTTAATGTTATCGAGAGTAAAATTTAATAGGGAAGAAATGAACTCCGAAACGTATTGTTAATAGCATAATTCTTGAATACGTTTTTAAAAGGTTCCAAATAATTATATGTTGGACTTTTGAAAACAATTGTACCTTTTGAGAAGATAATCAAAACAATATATATTGCTAATGATTTCTGAAACTCCTTTTGTGGTAAAGAAACCTGACTGTTAAAAATGAAAATATATTTCTATACAGTTCATCATTACTTCGACATCATAGCCTTTGGTTGATAAATCGATACCACACTTAACATGGCCTATAACAATGGGAACTAAATTCGCATCGTATTTGCTAGAACTAATCTGCGTTAGCAAGACTTAATTGAAAATTCAATGCTACTTGATAATAACTTCATTATTTTAAATATTTGCCATACAGTAATGAGTTGATTTATTATATAATATAAACGTACTCTAACTAAATTAATGCATGGGACTCTAATTTGCCTGTTTGCGGTTTTCCTCAACAAAAAACAAGAGAGGTTTATATAACAGAAGTTTTTTAATGTCTTATTGAAAACAATAATATCAGACTTCTTATTTTATGGCTAAAATCGAAACTCTGCCACAAGTGTAAATTAAACACAAGTAACGTGTAAATGTTATCCAGTTTTTCAGTGATTTATGACTTATGTTTAAACCTAATGATGTTGCCCAATATCAAAATTTTATGCAGTCCATAAAAATACTTGCAGGTATGTTAATATTAGCAATTTGGATCCAGGTATACAGTTAATAGGGGAAAGATCGTGTAAACATTTCAGCAAGAAGTTCAAAACTTACTCTTAGTAACTTCTACTTTATAAAGAATGTATGTGATCAAACAAACGGTTTGGAGAAGGTATGTATGTGTGATTGTAAAATATTAACCCAACAACATCAAAACACTGTATGATAAACCAGTGCAACTATCTGAAAACTATCATTATTGTAGACGCTTCGGATATTGGAAGGTACATTTTGCTTTAAGAATAAGATAAACAGTTATATTCAAGATCTGTTATGTTTTTAGTTATATATATATATATATATAAATAGTTCTTGCTATACTCTTATGTTATGTTTTTAATATATGTAGTTCTGGCTATATTCTTATGTTATGTGTTTAATATATAGTTCTGGCTACATTCTTAATAGGTTCTTGTTGAAAAAATCTAAGCTTAATGTTATAACAAATTTTACTTTCAGAAACATTCACCTTCTTATCACTTGTTTGTATTTATGTATCTTGTTTCTTTACTTGAATAGTATGAAGGCTCACTAATAAATGTGTGGATTATTAACTACATTATTTAAATATATTAGAATTTGTTTTGTGAAGCTATTTACAATAGAAGGAAAACACGTATTTGTCTTCTCACCTCTGAATAGCTATCTTCATTTTTCATATGTTGAGCTATGAAACACACATTAAATATCGCTTTCTCCACCGCCGGACTAAGACAGTTGTCTGGAGAAGAGGACTGTGATCCTCCATCAGAAACTTCAGTGGCGGGGAATGTGGTTCCGTGAAACGAACATTCATATGGTACGACATCAGACGTGTCAGCCGCTGACGATGCCAGCATGCCCTCTGTAGATTGGTTGTCCTGCAGTGAATCTTCTTCGTCTTGTGGTCGTCTCATCCATAACATCTTCGGCAAGAAATCGAGAAAAACTCTTTTCACCCATGGGGACATCCGATGAGTCGATGGTGACCGGAACATGACGTTTAAGACAGCAATTGTAACAAATACCGAAAGAGAGACGAGAATCATTGTAAAAAGTAAATACTTCCCCAAAAGAGGAACTGTCAAAGAAGTTGGTGGAATGATTTCCGACAACAGCAAGAAAAATACCACTAAAGAAAGGACAATCGAAATGCTTAAAGATATTTTCTCACCACTGTCTGATGGTAAATAGAAGACCAGAATCGACAAAAACGAAATTGCCACACAAGGAATTATGAGGTTAACTGTGTAAAACAGAGTTTTGCGTCTCAGGGTGATATTAAAGGTGATATCTGGATAGGGTTCTTCACAACAGCTGTAAAATTTCTCTTTCCGCCTAGCCGGGACAGCCATAATGTCCCACTCTACACTTAGGTAAAAATCACTCAAATCGATCCCCATGGCGATCTCCGAATCATCAGAGTTTCCAAACTGATGCTTGTGTTTCAAATCAACCTGTAACAAAACATTAATGAACTTCTAGGTAATGAAATATGTCTGAACCGTCTTGTAAGTTTAAAATATTATACTCCACACACACAAACACACCATTCAAAGACAATTCTGATACGTAAATGCTTTTTTTTTTAGGTAACAATTAGAACAAGTTACGACTAACACCAGTAACAATTAGAACTTATTGGTTATTTGAGGTTCTATTGGGTTTAGCCAAAGTTATGTTTAAGCTCAAAACAGTAGATTTTCTACGCAGTTCATGTTCATTATTGTTTAGAACTTGTTTGTAAATCAATGATATTTTGGATTGTCACAAAGTTATATTTACAAATGCAAATTTTAAATTTGTTCCACTTGGTCGGGAGTGGCTCAGTGATTAGCAAGTCAGACTATGAATCCCAAGGCCCATAGTTCGCATCCTGTTGCCTCAAAACAGCGCTCCGCACTTTGGAACTCCGGGTGGGTTATAAAACTGATGTTCAAATCCCACTACTAGATCAGAGTAACTAAAGAGTTGGCGACAGATGCTGTTGACTAGCTACCATCCCTCTAGTCTATCAGTTCAAAATTAGGGACGGAAAGAGCAGATTATCCTTTCTTAGGCATGCCGGATTATCCAAACTAAACAGGCACCGCCTTTCTTAGGCATGCCTGACTATCCAAATTAAACAGACACTGTCTTTCTTAGACATGCCTGACTATCCGAAATAAACAGACACTGTCTTTCTTTGGCATGCGTGACTATCCAAACTAAACAAACACTATCTTTCTTAGGCATGCCTGACTATCCAAACTAAACAGACACTATCTTTCTTAAGCATGCCTGACTATCCGAACTAAACAGACACTGACTTTCTTTGGCATGCGTGACTATCCAAACCAAACAGACAGTGTACGCGTCATTGATTTTTAGATTTTTTTTTTATTAACTAAAGTTTCTACATGAACATTATATTTCTTATCAATTGTGTTTGTACATTGTGGTGTATTTAATAGTTTCCTACTTTTTGGCTTCTCCGCCCCATCACCCTCAGTTGTTTAGCAGTAATTCTGCAGATTTATAACGCTAAAAATCGGGTTTCCATACCCATGGTGGGCAGAGCAAAGATAGCCCATTGTGTAGATTTGCGCTTAACAACAACCAAAATTAGAGACCAAGATATTTTAAACACATTTAGAATCCTAAATATTTAATGGTCTAATTCGAATCCATCGTAAAATCTATGTTTATCGTTTTGTTTCAATTGATGTGTCACAATAAAACTGTTCTCATTTTTTTCGTTAAACTTTTAAGGGTTCGAATGAGCGTCATATGGCCTATAAAACAATTCAAAGACATTTAAGTAGGATGAAAACGTTAGCAATCCAAATTTTTATTTCAGCTCTCACGAAGTTTAACAATATTCACAGCGAAGATGTATTTATGAACTACATATCTAAACGAAATATAAAACAAACGACGTGTAGGTCTTTATGTTTAGGTCATCGCTGTTATCTTCGTTGCTTGTTTTAAATCTTATCCCCTTCAAATCTCCAAATAGATGCAGTCTATTAAAAAAAATCTCACCCAGGATACTTTAACCTGCTGAAGTTGTTTCATTATAGTTTCATTCATAATACTAAAGACACGTTTTTAAATGATAATCTTCGTTTCTAGAAAAAAAATTGTCTGATTTTAAAACAAGTTCAATAAAAGGCTTTGTAATCATTTTCTTTCTTTTTTCATCTCTAAGAAGAAAATCCCCAAAGTGCGGAGATGCAGTCAACTAAATGTCCCTTTCCCGTCTTTTTTGTTGTTTTTGTTTTAACTTAATATTATATTAACTCTTTCATTAACTCTACTACTATTACAGGCGTTTAGTGTTTTTTGTTTGTTGTTGATATTGTTTGTTTTGAATTTGTCTGAAAGTGTTGTAAGAATTTCTAAACGTAGTATTTTATTGTATGAATCATATAATTATTAACCGCATAATTAAGCTAAAGTACTTGAATTAGAACTAACGTCGACCTATTCTAATAGGCAATAGATATAACTGATCCACTGAGTCACCATAAATGTTCTTCTCGCAGTTCTGTTTTTGAATCCTCTAACTGTTGGGATTTTTTTTCTTTGTTGTTGTTAAATTGATTTATTCGGCTTTGCTAATGCGTTACTAATCAACGAGAAATTTATTAGGGAGAAGCCATAGAATACGTATCTCCTAAGACTAACCTAAATCTCCTAAGCTGTCCAAATCTATTGGGATTACGGCCAGAAATATCGATAACAACGAGATACCCAACTGATGAAACAGTGCATTCTAATCATTACAAATTTTTGCTTTATTTCATTGCACGCACCCAGTTAGATCAATAAATGGAATTAGTTCCATTAATAACTGGATTATTTATTCAGTTAGGATCTACGAAACCCGCTTGTTTTGATCTGAAGTTATTGGAAAAACTAATTAGTGGAGAAAATAAAGTTGTTGTTTCATTTGTAAAACTTAAATTCGTGATGACATTGCTTAGCGGGCATCACAGACATACAGTGTAACCATCATAGGTCCACGAGCCAAACTTCATGAAACACGTTTGCACGTCAAATGGAAAGTACTGGACGTTCATCTCACACGAACTCTTATAGATTGCTGGTGGTCGCCAGATGACCAGGCCATTCGAGTGAAGGGTAGCTTTGGTCATGATGGTAACTTCATAGTTTCCGTCTGCACTGAAAGAAGAAAATAAGTTGAATGACTCTTGTTTCTGTTTCTCATTTACACTCAAGAAACACTCACAAACTGCTTCAGATAATTGTATTATATGGTAATTATAATAGGTCGAGTTTAATCTAGACGTCACCATGTTAAGCTGCCGTTCGGAATGGCCAAGGTTTGCTCAGCTATGCCGCTGAGAAACTCTCCACAATATCAGCTATGGGAATGTCATAAGCTATGCATGCTATTCAGTTTGTAACCAGACAAAGCCACCGTGACTGTAAATGTCGCTGAATGGCTATTTCCCTGTGATCAAAAGTTAAAAATTCAGGACTTCTATATCTGAACACTAGGGATCTCTAACCTGGCCGTTTAGTCTACGTACACAAAGGTGTTGTTTAAGTTTAAAATATCAATCCCACTTAATTGTAAAGCATTTACAAAATGTTACTTTATCTCGCGTTTTCAGTTAAATGCTCAATGTTCAAATTGTTTGTAATTAAGCAAAAAGCTACACAATGGCCTATCTGTGCTATGCCCACCACGGGTATCGAAACCCTGTTTCTAGCATTGTAAGTCCGCAGACATACCGCTGTGTCGCTGGGGAGCCAATGTTCAAAAGAAATCACGTAACTCTTTTGCCTATTCATTGTACAATATAGTTTAAAGATAAAAGTTGGTTATATAAAAATAAGTTTATACCCAAACTCATACTCTGTAGATTATCAAAAAAGTCAGTAGACTCTAACATGACAGAGGAACGAAATGGCGCAAATTATCAAGACCACTTAAAAATAAAATCTAATAGAGTAATTTATTCTCAAGCTCGTGCTAGCCTACAAGAAGAAAATAGCTCTCTGTTAGAATCGCGTTTGTATTATCTACTAAATGGACATTATTACTTACAATTTTGTGCTAACGGCAACCAATCATCATCAACATTATTGCATCTACAGATAATTATAATCAAGTTTAACAAACAACTGTGGTATTATTTTAACTATTAGTAACATAATGGCAGCTATAAAACATGATACTGATATTTATCATGGTGTGCTGTTGTGTAAGTGGCAAAGCGTTTAATATATTATAAAACCGCTATCAAACATATTTCTTATAACGTTTGAAAAAACAAAACTATATATTTTAAATATTTCTAATCAAACCAGGTTTTGAATTTAGAAGGTCTTACAGTTTAAAATTATTACTCTTTTATTATATTTACATGTATATGCATGTGTCTAAAGTATAGCTAAAAGAAAATATGAATCTAATTAAAAATATACACAAACTACGGTTATAATGGTAACTTAAGGATAAAAGAAATTCAAACTCTAAAGTGTAAATAGCACATTACCCCAAGGATAGAAAGTCTGCTAGAATTTGTAGTCAACGTATAGTTCGCATTATTCTGCATACAATTTTAAAGGGTTTGTGATATCATTAATATATATATAGAGAGAGATTTAATGTAATCTGGTTGTTATGATAGCAACTACTGGTGTAGCAGCAAGATGAAGATAATAAAATCAAGACTGTCATGATATAAAAACTGTTTAGTGTAGGTATTATTAATTTATATATTTTGTGAGTGAATATCTCATGATTGTTTAGTGTGTTTTTTTCATAACAAGTGAATTAAAGCAGTTATTTTAAAGTAAACGTCATGACAATTTTAGTTACGAAACTCGGTAAGATCGCACGTTGTGTTTATAATTCATTGATTTTGAGGTTATCGAACGTCGCGTGAAATTTATTGATGTCGAGGATATAGAGATTTCTAGAAGGCGAGCAGACGATTAAGTGATAAGTATATTAATAGTGTGAGACGAGCGGAAAAAGTAAACAGACAGAGTAAATGAGAAAGTAAAGTGACGGAAAGTAGAAGTTTGGTCAAAGAAAAGTTAAACGTAAAGTTAAATACCGTAGAAGTGATAGACCTAACGATTGACATAGGCCTAACGTTTAATGCGTTAGAATAAGACTAACAGTAGAAAAGGAGATACGAAAAATAATTTATTCCCTTAAAGCGAGTGCTAAAGTAATTGAACCAGTCTGAGTGCACTGTGACAAAAGGAACAGACTATATCTGAATTACGAGGAACAGACGTTTAATGGAAGAGCAGTATTCGACTGTAGTAACTCACGCTATAATTGTAAGTGAATTATACACGGAATACTAGTGCGATAGAAATCGAGAAAAGTAGTTCGGCTTGTCAACTGCAATTCTGAAGTAACTGAAAAGGCCTAAGTAGACTTTTGACAACAAGAAGAGAACTATATATATAGTGTTTATGATATACCTATCATCTCTATAGTGTAAATAATTTGTTGTACATACGTTTAACTAGTTCGATATATATATATATATATATATATTATTTTGAAAACAAGTGGAGTTCATGCTGTTCATTTATCGTTGAATTCATCGCCAACAAGTCACAGACACCTACTGTAGAAGAATCCTTAGCCAAACATACCCATATTATTCAACCTATTTACCAAATACTATTACTATAGATAACATTAAGAAGAATAAGCCTCTTTTTTTAACAGCCATGGCTGCATATCAGAAACATATTTAATTCACATTCTTAAATATTAGGGTTTTAGATGTAACGTTAAAATATTTGTGTATTACCCCAATTGTTATATTTAGCCACATTTTTATATCTTTATAATTACTGAACAATCTACGAAGTTCATTTTACATCTATACATGTAGTTCTTTAAAAGATTCTCTAATACTCCTGCTTAACTCGCTCCCTCAGAAGAAGAAAATAAATAAAAGCAGATGAAAGAATTATGACACAAAACAAACCCTACTGACTTATATTGATAGTTGAAGTTTTCCATTGTCTTATTCCTATATTAAATTTCACCTTCTCTCAGGAAATTCAATTTATTCCGGCAATATTCAATTTATGTAAATAGTGTAAAGGTAAAGAAATAGCTATATATGTAGTACCGATATTTCAGGTCAGGTTTTTAATAGATAACGTTCTAAACATACGAAGAATGTTTTATTTATTAATATTTATTCCATTTCATATAGTTTCCGACATTTTTTTTATTAAAGAAGCACTCTTATCTAAATAGAAAAACGCCACATGCTCTTCTACACTTTACTCAGAAAGGTTGTCAACGTTGCAATGATTTGTTATCATTTCAATCCATTACTGGCAGAAAAATACATTCGTATTTTGTTGAAAAGGTTTCAAAATTATGCCTTTCTTCTGATAAACTAATATTACGTTTTCTGTAGATAACGGCACCATTGCAATTTGGAAGGATCCGTAAAATCCAGTAAGGTATAGAAAGATCATGAGAATGTGTTAAATGTCCCCTCGACTCAACTGATTCTGAATAGATAGCTAGGAACACTTTTAGAGAAATTGACACACTGAATCCATTGTGGAATACTTTAGAAAAGATAATAACCCACAAGTTATGATTACATTTCTGGAAGCCGTTTAACCGTACTTATAGTTTGGTAATGGGGAAAGTTCCACGATAAACAATGCCTTTTCTCTTACAAATAAGAAAAAAAAAAACAACCAAAAAAGACAAACTTTTAAGTGTTCGAAAATAACATTATTCATCATCAAATTACTTCTAGTTGGCCCTCTTTCCCCACTAGGTGGCTCAGCGGGAAGTCTGTGGGCTTTTCATGCTAAAAAAGTGGGTTTCGATATCCTCTGTGGGGAAGAGCACAGATTGTGTAGCTTTGTGCTTAACAATAATCAAATAAAAAAAAAAAACAACTTCTGGTTTTTGCGCTTATTTTAGTGACACGTACTTTGTATTTGTACTGTAGTATCTTTGTACTACCACACATTTAGCATTCAGGCTAACTGTTTCCTGTTAAATATTAAGATCCTTGTGTATAATCTGTGATTACTGGACAGACAAGCAAGTTAACACAAAAGCTGCGTTCTAAGTTCTATCGTTACCTTTGTTACTAGACTTGAATAATTCTCACTGCTTATCACACTGCTAATGTAATCGAATGGAATTCTTCGAAAACTGGATACGGTCAGTAGGGTAGCCTTGCTAAATGATAAAAGTTGAATGACTCATCTGGCTTAAGATACAACCTCTGAACTGTGCAAATTATGAAGAATGTAAAATATATGTATGTAAGAAAATAAGTTACCTTGATAAATATTTTACATCATGATGTAAAATTCATGATTGTCTTCTACTCTTTCATAGCAAAAAGAAAAAAACTGGGGGGGGGGGGAAGTTAGCGCTTACATCGTTTTTGAACTAGTTTTAGGGCACACATTTTTTTTCACACCTTGTGGTAATATAGGCTGTAATATGAAAAAAACACGCTCGTGTTGGATAACAACTCAAGACCAACTTAGAGCTATAGCTTTGAAATATATCTTAAGCTCAACGTGGTAGAGTGCTACATCCAGCTGGAAAACTAGATAGCTTAAAACATCGTTTTATTATTAAATAGTAAAAAGCTGTAAAGCTTCGTTTCTCATTCTTAAAACATAGAAATCTTCAATGGATAACATTCTCCGTTATCGACTCGACGGACCTGGCCTTACTCTGAAATTCTGTTCTTAGAAGAAGGTCATGGTTTAATAATACGATTAATGATTTATATAGGTTTATGATAAGTAACTTAAAAAGTGCCAAACTTTACAATGATAATTACGATAGTGAATATGCTTGAGAAATCCTATAAGACGAGTGTGTGTGTGTGTGTGTGTGTGTGTGTGTGTGTGTGTGTTGTTTTCTATCTGCTGTGTCCACCGGAGGGGAAT
>NW_013665744.1:458955-459886 GCF_000517525.1 Limulus polyphemus
CAAGTGGAGTGCATGCTGTTCGTTTATATTTGAATCTATCGCCAACAAGTCACAGACACCTACTGTAGAAGAATCCTTAGTTCAACACACATATTATTCAACCTACTTACTAAATACTACTAATATGTATAATATTAAGAAGAATAAACCCATTATTTGACAAAGAGCTTCAGAGCTTACAGTTCTTAAATACCCTTAATAATGATGAGATAAATCATAACAGAACAAATTGGTTATTCAATTGTTTTCGAGTAATATCGAACTGTTGTTTTTAACACAGGAGACTTTGCATATCGTAGTGATATATCACGGATACTTTTTGTTTGTACTCAAGCACAAAGCTAAACAACGGGCTATTTTTTAGCGTTAAAAAGCCGCAGACTTACTGCTGAGCCAACTGAGGGGGCGGGAGCATCACGGATGCTAATAACGAGCCTTTTAAAATGCCATGAAGTGAAATCTTGGCTAACTGATGTAGTCTCTTCGTCATTATTTTCTCTCCAAGATCCCTAAGGCCAGTTTTCACCGTTATAAAGACTGTTGCAAATTTCTCTATTAATTAAGCATAAGACCAATAAGCTAATTGTTGTGGAAATGTTATTGTGTTGCAGAAGCAGATGTAAAAAATCGATATTTTGTACCAATCAATTATTTTTCTTTTGCCTAGAAGAAAGCATGAAAAAAGTAGATAAATTTGTTACGTTTTAAGCCCCAGGAACTATTTATATATGCAATATGAGGCTTTAAAAGTTACGGTTTAAAATTCGAAAGCTCGTGAAGCAATAGGCCTAATATTTATGATAAACCCCGTCACACCAAACATGCTCGCCCTTTCAGCCGTGGAGGCGTTATAATGCGGGGGGTCAATCCCACTATTCGTTGGTAAAAGAGTAGCCCAAGAGTTGGCGGTGGGTGGTGATGACTAGCTGCC
>NW_013665744.1:460075-472507 GCF_000517525.1 Limulus polyphemus
TCCTCTAGTCTTACACTGCTAAATTAGGGACGGCTAGTGCAGATAGCCCTCGTGTAGCTTTGCGCAAAATTCAAAACAAACAAACAAACATTTATGATAAAAATCTTATGGTGCATATATCTAGTGTTTCAAAGAAACATTTTTGTCTCTCACTTTCCAGCCCAACTGACGAGTCTGGTTTCGGACGAAAGGTTTCTTAAACTGTGACTTGTGGGAGACAAAAATAAATCTAAAACGCTGTTTTTTAACAACCTTTGATTTTGAATTACGAGAAACCTGGAGAAAACATCTGCAGTTTACGTGATTTTTATCATAAATGTCAGGCGTACTGGTAAATAAATTTATTCTTATACAATAATAATGACAATAAAGATCAACACAATAAAGTAATGAAATACTCTAGAGCAAAGTTAATTTTTTTCGAATGTAAATAACTTTAATTGCAAACGCTACTAAATTTATATTATTTATGAAAATAGATCATTTGATACCAGTGTCAATTAAAATGAAACGCCAACCGAGTCAATATTTAAAAACTGTGTCTATATGCGCGTTTTAATCGCCAGGCTGTTTTTACGCTCCAAGTGAAAAGGAGAGAACTATTGATAGATTGAAATTAGATTGAGTCTCGTTCGCAATAACTGTCACATAGAAACTTTTGATAACCTGAAGTTTATCGAACTTGTAATGCGCCGCCATCTACTGGCCAATATAAGAAATTTGTTTAGGTGAAACCGGTTTAGACCATTATGTCAACGTAGTAAACAAAATATATTATAGCGAGAAATTTTTGTTGACTTTCAAAATTTGTATTGCATACTGGAGGGATTTAAACATTTTGATAAAATATTCTACTATCAAACAGCTGTGTATATTAACCCTGCTGAAGCCGCAAAGGCGAAACGATGGTTGAAATAATATATTCTTTTATATTTATCTGGACGGTAAAGGTCGTTTTTTCTAAATTTTTATCAAAATATTATAGCTAGAATGTAGGGTGAGGTTATGGCACGAACGAGTGTGATCTGTAAGAGCTAAAAAAACCTAACACAGGAAAATAAAACGTGCCTTTTGTTTTTCACAAACAAATACTTTCAGTGTTATCTATTTCAGTTGCAAGTCATTAGACGAAACATATTTGTGCATCTTTCAAACACTATTTAGTATACGCTTTTTTTTCTCAGTAGTGCAATAAGAACCTAAGCATTTTACCAATTAAAGGTTTGTTTGTTTGAATTTATGCACAAAGCTACACAATGGGCTATCTGTGAAACCCGGTTTCTAGCGTTGTAACTCCGCAGGCATACCGCTGTGCCACTGGGGGGCCCCAAGTAAAAGGTGGTGCACTAGATATTTAGCAAATAAGTTCATTAAACAAATACAACACAAAGGTAAAATAGTAAGTAAATATAACGGATAGAAGATAGATGGGTAGATGGTACGTAGTTTGAAAACATTATATTATGAAACCTTTTGTTAATGCATATTGCTCATAATCAGGTGATTTAAACTTGTGCATGTATGTGTATATAATCACCCACTATAGACATATGTATACTATAGAACCAATTATTCATTTACTATACGGATATAATTGTATGTTCTAATTCTGTATGTTATTCAACTTGTTGAAAAGCATCTCACAATTGCAGTGTAATTAGTTTACGTACGCTTATTGTTTCAGGGAAGCTGTCAATATAATTTCAATTCGTTGCACAACAACAATTGATACACTTCAATAACTGGTACGAATGTCATTAATGCTAATGTTTATGTTTTGTTTTAGTCGTTACCTTGCTAATGGTAGGCTTGTATATTTGGAAACGTTGTCAAGGGCATTAAGTTTGAAAATGTTAAAACGCATAACAAACTTTTATTACAAATATTCAAACATTTGAACTATACTTTTGAAAATATCTTAACTAATATGTGATTAAGGTTGTTAATGCACATATAAAAAAATTAAGTGCACCTCTTTAAAACATTAAACCCACATACACGTGGTTGATTTAATATAGGAAGCATTATCAAGTAATTATAGCATTACTATTACTACTGATTAAAAGTTTTAAGAGAATTGACAAAGTTCATCAGAATATTATTGTACTATACGTGACACGTCAATTCATTGAAAATTGTCAGCTCGAACTGCGTGTTGTGTAGAATTGTTAAAGATAACGCATAAGAAGCAGTTCATGGAAAGCAAAAACTACTACAAACAAAAACAAGAAATCTTAAGTACACGTCTAAAATTAGTTTATTATTGGAATATACGTAAACATTTATATATACATATCTACGGTACTAATTTACTTTTTTTATAAATTGGAAACATTGATTATAGGATATTCCATGCTTTAAATCGTTATGATCAACTAGTTGAACATACTCTAAAAATAATTCAGATATATTTATTTCATTTACAAGTCAGTAAATACCCCCTTGTAGCTACGTCTGACGGTTTATAATGCTAAAAATGTATTGTGTAGCTTTGTGCTTAGCAACAAACGAACAAGCACAAGTTAATAATTGCGTCTATAATTTAATAAAACATTTTTCTGTTATTTAAGCCGAGCGTACACCATTTGACCACTAGAAACTCCAGTTTAAACTCACAAAATCGTACTTGAAAAACGTTTTAAAGACATACGATGTCTTAGAGTATTTAGAACCTTCTACTTTCTGTGTTAAGTAACATTTCACATTTCTTACAGAATGAACTTAGAATTATATAATTCGACTTACTTATTCTATGTGTTTTAGCAATTATATTTTATAGCCAATCTTTATATCAATTATAACTTGCCGATTATGTTTTTCAAACCAATACTTAAAAAAAAGGTGACTAGTATTATTTACACTAACTCATGTCTCTAACAGTAGGTCTCAGTAGGTCAGCTGTAAGATTACAGACTTGCATAATGCTAAAATCCTAGGTTTAATTTCCGTTTTCGGACAGAGTGCAGATAGCCAATTGTGTAGTTTTGCGTTGAAACAAACTCTAATAGTGGGTTTACTTGGCATACCTTAGTAATTATTATTTAACACTTGCATTCAAAGACGAACCCAAAACAAACAATAGATCGTTCCAATCGATTTAAAATTTTTATATGCATAAAAAAATAAACATATGTGCTTACTGGAAAAATCAATACAACTTACTTGTTATAAAGAACAATATCGGGAAGCCATATCTGCTCTGAAGGAACGTGGAGCTTTGAAACCCCGCCGTATTCTTCTGGATCCCACCTTAACTTGTAATCGTTCCATTCCTGAAGTTATCAAGAAGATCATAATGCTTACATTCAATCACATAGTTATTATCCAAAATTACTAACTGAATACATTAACCACCAATCAGAGCATCTAATTACAATATGTGCACGTGGAACCTCGAAAATATATATAATCCAAAACACGCCAAAGTAGCAGAATATTCCGTGACAAAATAAGGTGCAATGTAGCAACATAAAAAAAGGATAAACTGCGGAAAATAACTTATATTTCAATTCTTTTTATAACGAATTTATTATTATAAATTTATTTTAATATCAACGTTTGTTTAGATTAAGTTTATATTTTAAAACATGCATAGCTTATAGTGTTAAATATGTATTGCGAAACTCCCGCCTATTCTCCAAAGTTTTAGAAGATTCTCGAGAGTAAAAATCAACAATATATGTATATACGTAATCGCTTAAATATAGTTCAGTATTGTTACGTAAATTTCTAGAGCGCCTTCACACGGCAATAGATATAACCAACGCGACGCGCCAAATGAGAGTATCTATTGTCAGTTCGTTATAGTCAAGGTGCAATAAACTTCGGAAGCTATAACTGTGATTGTTATAACGCTCACCAATCGGAAAACTTCAGATACTTGACCAGATACCTTTACAAAGTTCGAACGTTATAAATCGTTTAACTTCAGTGGATTCTCATCGGACATTAGTATTTTTACGAAAACATTATTTAACGTCATGGGTGAAACTCGACCTGTAACCGGCGTGTGATCAGCTAGAACTACAGGGCTAGCTAGCTCCCTGTTAAGTCAATTGTATCTACGTCAACTCGTAATCAACTCGCTCATCGTGAATCCTCGATAAGATATCAAGGAAGTTCCAAACTAGAAAGAAGACTATATTGTTTGTAAGTTTGTGAAACTTTTGTTTATAAATCATTGTTTGTAATAACTATTTGTAATAATTGTTATTGTGAATTGTATTGTTGTGTGTGTATATATTAAAACGTATTTGTGTTAAAAACAAAAACTGTGTATCAATCTTGTCGGCAAATATCATAAACTGACTATATATCGGCTTTTACTTCACTACTAAATCCAAAGTAAAATTTAATTACTAAATTTAAATTTATCAATTAACTCAATTTCAGACCATTTGAAATTCCAATACTTAACAGTTTTGCATTTAGATATTTTAACACTAATTACTGTTGTTTTCCTCTTATATTAACATTAAATAATTCACTGCATAAAGTGTAAAATAAATATATTATTATTATATAAATTCAGCCCAGCTCATTCACAGCATTATTAATCAGATGTAATTCCAACATGTAAGTACGAAACCTTAACACACGAATACGTTTCAGCTAATGTGTTGTCTTTTCATGCATATAAGTCTTGCACATTCTGAAGCAAACTACAAGATTTATTTATCAAAGAAGATATAAGAAACGATATAAAACTATCCCAGTAATATTAAAATTCATAGTCCAAATAAATGAAACAGGCAGATAAATAGACATCCGCCACTCTGGATGTATATATATATATATATATATATGAAACGCACGATGCCTTGGTAAAAATGTAGACAAAACCAATAAGGAGACGCTTAAATTTTTTGTTAGTATGTTTTTACTTTCTGAGTTATCTGAATCTGGTTGGTTGTTTTTAGGTTGTGTTTATTTAAGTCAACAAATACCCAAAACTACGTTGACAACTAATGTGCGTAAAAACTTCTCAAAAGAAGACATTTTTATTTTGGTATACAAGCCTTAAATCTAGTAAGATTTGTGTGATTATCAGTTATAGAAAAAGTATGTTAGAGTTAGTCCACAGTTCAAAAACTGAATGTTTTATTGTATGAAAATACTTGGGTCACAAAATTTTTGTTTGTTTGAAGTTATGCACAAAACTACACAATGGGCTATCTGTGCTCTGCCCATCACGGGTATCGAAACCCGGTTTCTAGCGTTGTAAGTCCGCAGACATACCGCTCTGCCACTGGGAGGCGGGTCACAATATATACATAACTTATTAAAACAAAGAAAAACTGAAATTTCTAACAACATTCTTCCTAATCTGTTTAAGTAAATAGTAAACATTCCTTCTCTATATTTTATATACATATTTACAATTTTTTACAATAAAGAATAGTATCGGAGGTAAACTTTTAAATACATTTCTAAAACCGGTACTTTTTAATCTAGTCAGTTCGTAATATTTTATTTACTTACCTGCTCCACCCATACATTGGTAGTCATGATTTGGTTTTTAAGATTCTAAAAAAAGAATGAAATAAAAATCAGATATTTATTGAAAAATAACATTAACTCTTTTACTTATAAATAAGCAGCTCTTCTAGGACTAGATTTATTTTTAGATAAACAGTAACAAACAAAATAGACACATATTTTGATATTTCAATACTATCTGATTCTTGAAATTGGTCAACTTTGCGAAGTTTGAATACACTATCTTTATGGAGATGCAAAACTCCAAACTCCCATTGCAGTTTTCTCAGAGAGGACTTACACGTGCCCATTGCAGTGATCTAGAAAGGAGATTTACATGCGCCAATTGGAGTGTTCTAGAAAGGGGATTTACGTGTGTCTATTGATGTGTTCTAGAAAAGGAACCTACATGTATCCATTGAAGTGTTCTAGAGAGAGTTTACATGTGTCCACTGAAGTGCTCTAGAGAGAGGACTTACATGTGTCCACTGAAGTGCTCTAGAGAGAGGACTTACATGTGTCCACTAAAGTGCTCTAGAGAGAGGACTTACATGTGTCCATTGCAATGTTCTAGAAAGGGGATTTAGATGTGCCAACTGGAGTATTCTAAAGAGGAGACTTACATGCATCCATTGCAATGCTCTAGAAAGGAGATTTACATGTGCCAATTGGAGTGTTCCAGAAAGGAGATTTACGTGTGCCTATTGATGTGTTCTGGAAAAGGAACCTACATGTATCCATTGAAGTGTTCTAGAGAGAGAGTTTACATGTGTCCACTGAAGTGCTCTAGAGAGAGGACTTGCATATGTTCACTGAAGTGCTCTAGAGAGAGGACTTGCATATGTTCACTGAAGTGCTCTAGAGAGAGGACTTACATGTGTCCACCAAAGTGCTCTAGAGAAAAGACTTACATGTGTCCACTAAAGTGCTCTAGAGAGAGAGAACTTACATGTGTCCATTGCAGCCAAAAAGTTTAAATCAGGCTTCCTCTATTATTAATAAAATTTGATTTAGAGTATTGGGTTTTAAAACCCTTGTCCACAGTTATCAGCTCATACCATTTTCAAATGTTTCTTTCAAAAGAAGGACGAGAAATATAATAACATTCATCCTCAAACCATTGTCAGGCATGTTTATAACGGTTTGTGTAGAAGAAAACAAACATACGTCAGGCATGTTTATAACGGTTTGTGTAGAAGAAAACAAACATACGTCAGGCATGTTTATAACGGTTTGTGTAGAAGAAAACAAACACACGTCAGGCATGACAAACCGTTCTAAATTTGTTTTCTTCTACCATGCCTGACGTATGACAAACCGTTCTAAATGTTTGTTTTCTTCTACACAAACCGTTATAAACATGCCTGACTTATGTTTGTTTTCTTCTACACAAACCGTTATAAACATGCCTGACGTATGTTTGTTTTCTTCTACACAAACCGCTCTAAACATGCCTGACGTGTTTGCTTTCTTCTACCGTCAGGCATGTTTAGAACGGTTTGTGTAGAAGAGAACAAACATAAGTCAAGCATGTTTAGAACGGTTTGTGTAGAAGAAAATAAACTTACGTCAGCCATGTTTAGAACGGTTTTTGTAGATGAAAACAAACATACACACTGTTTTATAACAGTACATAACGAAAGCCAGTTTCAAAATTAACAAGTTTTTGTTGCAGATGTGCTGAATACGTGTTTTCACTCTCTAGAATAAATAAATTTGTATTTTGTATTTTATAGCTGTCGTTTTTTAATCTTACAAATGTTTATGCCATTGAGATGGGTAACAAGTGGGCTTGGTCTTTCCAACTTAAAAGAAAAGGCTTAAATTTCGGGGTGTAAGTTGTACTCCATTGCAGCTTACATGTTTAACATGAAAAGTTAAAAGCGCTTTAACACTTAATATTGTTTATTATATTATTTTTATACACTATCAAGATTTGTCTTTAAGATATTTCTTCAGGTTATAGAATCTAGTTCGCACTCGAAACAACCAAGAAATAATCGTTGACTCTTTGGTATAAAAAGGAGATTAAATAGTGTAATGAGAATTAGCACAGAAATCACTTGAACCCTCGTATAAAAGTGCTTACAGAGCACAATGTAGCTTGTGGGTTTAACGAGTATCGTGATTTGCATTGTTCGAAATTTAATGAAACATTTTTCTTACTTTTCGAAATATTTGTTGTTTTTATTAGTGTTTAACTTTCGTACAGACTAATAATAAACATACCAGTGTGTAATTTACTGTATGCATCTATGTGAGGGGGATAGTTTTGAATGTTTCATTGGAAGAAAGTATAAAACTTCTTTTATGTCAGAACTGGTTCAAAACCCTTGTTCGACAAACTAAAGATAGAGGCTATATACTGATTATGTTTTATTCAACTCTATCTATTAGTGCAAATGAAATATCTAAACTCTATAGCACCACAGTAAAACTGTGTTCCCTGTCATTCAAAACAAATCTGTTAAATTAAACACCCCCAGGTACTCCTGTAGGATCGTCTTCACTGCCATTCAAACAAATCTGTTAAAGTAACTACGCCCAATATATCTCCTCTAAAACTGTATTCACCGCCATTCAAACAAACTATTGAATTAACTACGCCCAATATATCTCTCCTAAAACTATGTTTTCTGACATTAAAACATATCTGTTAAATTAACCATACCCCAAATACCCGCCCAAGGCTGTGTTCACTGCCATTCAAACAAAGCTATTTAGGTAACTACGCCCAATATATCTCCTATAAAACTATGTTCTCTGTCAATCAAAACGAATTCAGTAACTAAGTCCCATATACTCTTGTAACATTTTCTGTCCTTCGAACGTAGTTCCGAATCTACGTTCAACATAGACTTGTAATGTAAAACTGCGTTATCTGTTATTATGCTAATAATCCAACAACTATAATCCAATAAGCCACTATGTTATTCTAAAATTGATTCAGTAACTACACCTTACAGAAGAGTAAAGACTGTTTTATCCATTATTCTAGAGGTAGAATAGCAACACTAGAATAATGTAACTTACCATTATGAAAGTCACATTTCAGTAATAGTTATTGCTTGAAAAGCTTCGAACTGTTATCTAGTCAAGTTATGATATTAACATGCAATTCATGTGCACTCTGTAGGTCACAAGAGTATGTGTTTACGAATGTTGCATTAACCTTGACAAACGTTAAAGTGTAGGCTGGAAAAGGCATAGCTGGGCGGATAAAATTAGATTTTGTTAGTTGTCAAACCTTGTCTTTAAGATAAGCCATGATGTTAGAAGACTAATGATATGCTACAAGAAATGGAAAGGGTATTGCAACTCATCACTTTATCTCAACTAGATACAGGGTATGTACAACTTCTTACAAACCGCCAAACCATTGTTATGATGTTTTATAAAGAAATCGATTTTTTAATTTTAAAGATTAACTGTTTGTTTGTTTGTTTTTAATTATGCACAAAGCTACACAAGGGCTATCTGTGCTCTGCCCACCACGGGTATCGAAACCCGGTTTCTAGCGTTGTAAGTCCGCAGACATACCGCTGTGCCACAGGGGGGCAAGATTAACTGATATTGCATATAAACATATATATATATATATAATAACTTGCTTTAAAAAACTAGTAAATTGGTTTAACTAAATATAAACATAAACTTTTAGTATGATAATACAATCAGATTGAAGGAAATAGCGTAGAAAAGGTTTACGATCACCTTTATGGTATATATATGTATATATAGCACAAAACGTTATTAAAAAATATCACATAATTATTTGAATCGGAAGATATCTCGTATGTAAACTGAGTAATACATGTTTCTATACGATAAATGATTTTGTTTGTAATTCAGCACAATGTTACACAATGAGCTATCTGAGCTGTGCCCAACACGGGTATTAAAACCCGATTTCTAGTCTTCTAAGTCTACAGACATACTGCTGATCCACTGGTGTGTGTAGGGGGAGGGCACGATAAATGAACTGTTAAGTATGGAAAACATGCTGTTTTAACTACCCTATTAAACGTTTTGTTGAAAAAATGCCCCCCAGTGGCACAGCGGCATGTCTGTGGACTTACAATGCTTGACAGCCAATTGTGTGGCTTTGTGCTTAACTTCAAAAACAAACAATCTTAAAAACATTTACTTCTTTTATTAGATATTTACCCTGGAACACTCTTACCTTTTTCTTTTCTTACAAACAACTGTGTCTTAATTTCTTACTCTGCATTGCAAAGTTGCATATATAATATTTAGTGTTGTTGTAAATCTGGGAATGGTTCAATAAACTATGCCTTCCTGGTTTTTTCACATTGTAAATCTGTTTACGTTCATTCGTAAGCCTTTCTTCGTGTAAGTGTTAATTTACAATAGTTACCATTTAATCTGCCATTTTGATTTAGAAATGTCCCTCGCCTGAAGAAGATCTTATGGGTGAGTTTGAAAGCTTGTGTAATATAAATAAATATGTAATGTGGGATTTGACTAAAAGTATAATTTTAATGAACGTGGGTTAATATATATATTGATGCTTCCTAAATATCAACTAAAACTAGGGCGCAAAATCTTATTAGAAAATTCATGAGAACGGGCTTAAGTGCCTATAAATAAGTTTAATATATATATATTGTCTAAGAAAATCGACTGTAGTTCTCGTTAATCAAATTTAGGGGACAATGTAATACTCATTAACTTTACTATACTAAAGAAGCTTGAATTACAGTGCTTTGTATGCAGATCAGAACCATCTAATATTAGTGGAGTTGGCTTTCCTTTTCCTGCTTGAAAAAACAAGCATATAGTTCTCGTAAATCAAATTTAGGGGACAATGTAATACTCATTAACTTTATTATACTAAAGAAGCTTGAATTACAGTGCTTTGTATGCAGATCAGAACCATCTAATATTAGTGGAGTTGGCTTTCCTTTTCCTGCTTGAAAAAACAAGCATATAGTTGATTAAAGTCATTTCATTAATGACTTGAAAATGTGTGTTACAACAAAAGTAAGTTCTAAAACAACATGATTCTATAAACACAACCAAACAAGCTTTGTAAAAAGGTTTAAATGAGTCAACCCCTACATTAAGAAATTTACGAATGATATGTTTATTGCTTTAACCTTTACCCTTTTACGTTTATGGCTCTTTTCTTTATACGTAATGAGATTAGAGTAAAAAAAAAAAATCAGTGCTCCTGAAAGTCAATAAATGTAGTAAAGGATGTAAGCAAGATTTTTTTTATCATATTATTGCTTTCATATAGTTTCGGCTGAGCCTGGAAACATAAAAGCTAAATTTTTGATTGAAATTATTAAACTTATTCAAGGTTTGACAAATCAATTATTTAGCATTACTTTACAAAAACGCGAAACACGAACATGCATATTTAAATACAGAATTTCAGGTTAAACTTTATTTATTAAGTAATCAAGATATGGTAAAGTAGCTAGGAGATTTAAGTTTGCTCAAACGTATCAATACAATATATTTTTAATTAAAAAGTGTTATAGGTAATCAGAACATTACTCAGCATAATTAGGTCAATATGTTTCTCATCATTTATACTTGCAGAAATACCTATAAGTTTAATGATAATATTGATTATAAGTAATCAGAACAAGACTCAGCATAATTAGGTCAACATGTTTAATGATAATATTGATTATAAGTAATCAGAACAAGACTCAACATTATTGAATCAACATGTTTCTGACCACGTACCCCTGTAATAATTGCTATAAGCTAACTAATAATAATAATATTCGCTTTTATTTTAACCAAAGGAAGTACAATGAAAATTTCGATTCATTTATTTTGATTCCTGTTCATTAAATCAAGCTGTGTTCATTTATTAGTGGGTGTACAACAACCGTTTTGTTTATTTAAATCATCACACTATTAGAATAACATTTCAATACTTTCACAGTTTTTTGGATTATTTTTGTTTCTTTGTTTAGTGGTAAGCACAAAGCTGCACAATGGGCAATCTGTGCTGTGCGACTATCGAAACCAGGTTTTTAGCGTTATAAACCCTTAGACTTACCCCTGAGCCACCGAGAGAATATTGAATAACAATTTCATTTACTAAATTTTATTATCATGCTTACATCAGAAAACAACCTAATTACTTGATTTCCAGACGGCATTGTAATTAGAGACAGTCACGGGTATGTAAATCCCACAAAAACTAACGTGTGTACTATAACTTTTATAAAATTTAATTTCATTATTGATTCTGTGTTATGTATCCTGATAATACAATGTTTTGTACATTCATCTATATATATATATATGAACAACTTCCAACGCTTTTATTCTGCGTGTTCTTTTTCTTTTATCGAGCAGTTAGTTCTGCAGCAAAGAATGTTGCCGCCATTCGAGAAGCAAAAAAAAAAGAAAGAGAGAGAGAGAGAGACCGCTAACCAATCATACGCCATAGAACAGTTCTGGTATCTATAGAGAAGTATACCAGCTCTGTCCTTTTATTGTTAAAAATTTTCGTGAGTCGGTAAAAAGTAAACTTTTAATTCAGAGTAAAATACAAGAGAAGAAATGGTTGGCAATCATAACATTTATAATCTCCGTGCATTAATATATATTAACAGAATCCCAATTATTAAGAAAACTATACATAAGATGTGTCGATGCAGTAGTGATAGGAATGACAGATAGTTACTAAGGCGGCTCAATGAGTTCGGTGTTTGCTTTTAGGTAATCTTTAACAAGACGTTAACTATTATTTAAAGAATACCATATGGCCCGTCAAAAATGACGGGGGTAAGTACTACCACCCCACCCTATAGTATAATCTAACCTCACATTTCATAGCTAACTGAAATAGATAAATTTAGCGAAATCAAGCTTGACCAACAAAGAGGCAGAAAAGTGCAGTCGAGGCAGTCAAAGGTTGGTAAATTCCTTTGTAAGCCAATCAAAATTAAGATTATTCATGAA
>NW_013665744.1:473558-475423 GCF_000517525.1 Limulus polyphemus
ACCAACACTCACTACACTTATAAGGTTTCACAGCACACACATCCTTACGGTCCCTTGCATCCCTATCACTAAAATCGTAATGGGCAGACAGTAATCGCACTATTCTATATGGATAAATGTATTTTGGTTTTTATGACTCCTCCTATTTCGAGAAATCAAGCGTGACGTGACGTAACACATACACACTGGCTTTTATATAGGTTAGATTTGTATTAACAGACCGAATGAGTGTGCGTATTATAAACATATACATATTTGTGTAAGGCAAGAATCATATAATGGCGACTAATGGGGTGAAAATATCGTTGGACTGACTTGTTCTTTTACCATTAACTACAGACAGGGTTCATGTACTGGGTCTTATTGGGTAATTTTTATATTGTTTGCCTGTTACAACATTCGCCGTAAAGAAATGACAAAATATCGGTTGAAGACCCTCATTTTCAATGTAAAACACATAGAGGATCCTAGCATTAATTAGTGATGGCATAATTTTACCTTTTTTGCGGGACATATATTATTAAAGAACCCCCCCCCCCCCGTAACCAAAAAAGGTATAATGGACCCACAAATCATTTGATATACATGTATATACTTAGATTGGAAACGTGTGCTTAAGAAGCCAATGGCAACCGTACAAATCCATCGATATATATTGTTTCTTAATATTTCGAAAACACAAATAAACCCTTTGTTTTAAATAATTTCACCTTAAGACAGAGGTTCACAAACTTTTCCAACCTACGATCCAGCTAAGTATACCAAGTAAATTCCTGCTCAGTCGGAAAAGGGATGGGCTACTGTGCTAATGTATTTATTTAAGTAAAGCCTAGTATTGCTCTTATATCTTGTGTTTTTGTTTTATTTGCTCAAAGACATTTTAAGATCTTTATTTTACAAACAATTTTAAAATATATGTAGGTTTTACTTCGTCTTGTTCTGCGACTCACACTTTTAAATAGATTTTTTTATAAACATCAATTGGGGCGAAATATATTTTCGTAAAAAAAAACTTTTTTTCTTAAGAACAGAGTTTTCAAACGCATCTTTTTATTTCTTTATGTATTAGGTCGTCAAGCAATTAATGTCGCTTTGTTTTAGTGAAAAAACCCGAACAAATTATATATCAAAACAAAATATTTATTAAATGAAATAATCTCCATTCTTATCAATGATGCTTTTCCGTCTTACAATCAGGTTGTTAATGCCTTGATTAAAGAAATCACTTGGCTTTGAAGCAAAAAACATGTCGAGGTCCTCTTTAACACCTTCCACATTTGCATTCGTTTTCCCATTAAGATGGTGTTGAAGCTAACGAAAAAGATGGCAATCTGATGGTGGCATATCTGGAATATATAGTGGGTGGGGGAAAACTTCTCAACCCAACTCCATAATCTTGTGTTGCGTCAAACGTACCACATGTGGACGTGCATTGTCGTGGAGAAGAGGAACACCTTTCCGATTGACGAGTGAAGGGCGTTTCTGATTAAATGCTTGATTTAAACGTTCCAGTTGCTGACTATAGATCTCTGCATTGATAGGTCACTGTGGATTGAGAAGTTCGAAATGAATTACTCCTTTGATGTCCCACCAAATGCAAAGCATCACTTTCTGCGGATGGAGTCCAGGTTTTGGGGTCGGAAGTGGTTTTTGTCTAGGACTGAGCCATTGTTTTTGGCGTTTAATATTCGCATAGAGAATCCATTTTTCATCACCGTTGACAATTTTGTCCAAATATGGTTCACGTGCATTACGCGATAGAAGAGACGAAGCAACGTTCACACAGTGGAAACGATGATCATCGGAGAGTTCGTGAGACACTCAAACACCTTCTTTATGGAGTTTTCCCACATTCCTGAGATTTT
>NW_013665744.1:476196-477323 GCF_000517525.1 Limulus polyphemus
ACTTTACACATTATATAGGCTACACTAACGTGACGCTATAAGGGATCAGACTATTCTAAACTTTACACATTATATAGGCTACACTAACGTGACGCTATAAGGGATTAGACTATTCTAAACTTTACACATTATATAGGCTACACTAACGTGACGTTTAGGCGGTTCGTTTAATTATTATACGTGTTCCAAAACGCGACATTAATTTCTTGACAACCTAATACATATTGTAAATTAAAGCTATCGGGTATTTAGGAAGTCTTTAACAATTTGTATTCATTACAGTTCTGAAAACATTATATGTAAATGCAGTCATAACTGAAAACTGCGCAGGCAAACGCTTTTATTCACCGCTACTAAACTCACGGATTTAAAATCCAGATAAATATGTTTTTATATTCTGTGTTCTTGTTTTTGCTTCTTTGACCCGATTAACGTCGAAAATATCAGGCTATGCTAGTCAGTTGAATTGCCTGAAGTACCAGTGACAACAACTTAACGATGTCCAACAGAGATTGAAATGAAACTGCTTCTAATATGAATTTGAAGAACTATAGTATAGATTTAGATGTAAATGGGGCCTAGTATAGCCTATAAGTTAAGGCACTTGATTTGCTATCTGCGGGTAGCGGAATCGACCCCCCTCATCGAACATGCTTGCTCGTCCTTTTATTCATGAGGGCATTATAATGTGACGGTCAATCCAATTATATGCTGGTAAAGAGTAGCTAAAGATTTGGCGGTGGGTTTTGTTGGCTGGCTTCCTTCCCTCTAGTGAACCTAGTCCATCACTTTTAAATTAGGTACGGCTAGCGTAGATAGCCCTCGAATAGCTTTGCGAAAATTCAAAAACAAATGAATAAACAGGTACATGAAAATACGTCACATTATTGCTTAAATCTATATACTAAACTCTGAGATTGTTTGTTTGTTTGCTTGTCTGTAATTAAATACAGCAAAAACGGCGCACAATAGAGCCATATTTGTAATGAAATGAGAATAGAAACAGAATAAAACAAGTTTTGTTAAAATTGGGCCAGGGGTTACAGAGTTAGCACAGTTTTTGGGTCACTATTATGAAAATTTCTAGCATGAGTAATTTTGCATCACACTACAGTTCATGCTCGTTA
>NW_013665744.1:477808-481185 GCF_000517525.1 Limulus polyphemus
AACACGAATGGATTGAAATATTTAATTAAATTTTCTCAAAATAAACCTTCATTTCGGTGCAATTATGAAATTAGCTTGAATTCATCATAACCTGTGAATGGTGGGTGACCCAACGGGTCACGGGTGGTCTAGTATTTTTATAAAAGCACGAAAATCTATGATTGAAACCAAACATTGTATATACAGTGTAAGTTGAAACGAATTTGAAAATACAAATATTATAATTTAAGGAATGTGATTTTTTTGTTTTATGTCTTCACTCACGGAGCTGTTGTTCAAAGCTTGTAGTTAAATGTTTTAGCACTCAATAACTCAAGTTACTAAAAGTTCTTACATCAAATACTAAATGTTTAATGACCCTCAAACCTTTAATTATTACTTACTTATTTCACGTTCCCACAAGGTTATTAAACCACAATTTACAACGTATTAAAGTGGAAGCTAGAGCTATCAAAGCTCGATAAATCCTAGTTAAGTATTCATCAAGGTTTACTCCAACGAATAAGTGTCATCGATATTTAAACTATCATCTTACTTGTTATTATCGACACCTAGATTTTTATTTTATTTACGTTCCAATTCAAAATCACTACAATGTGAAAATACGTAAGTATCAACCGTTTCATCAGCAGAATTAAACAAATGGTAGCAGCAAGACTGTTCGGAATGCCTTTGGAACGTAATACAAATACTCGCGCTCATTACACATATACTGATACAGATTTAAGGGCTACCAACCCGTCAATCTTCACAATAACTCAATACGGATGGTGTCATTCTTACGTGAAGTTTCGAGAGACACATACTCAATAAACGTCCTGGGTAAAACAATCCTAATTTTTCTATCGGGAAGAACCTTTTGAATTTAATACAAAAAATCATCGGTATTATTAAAAAACATGAATAATTTAATTTTTTCATTAGAAAAAAAACGTAATTCTACGCTGATAAAAAAACACAAAATAAATAATAAAACTTCGGCATTTAAAAAGTATTTTAAGTTTCAAAATGTAAAGGCATTGAATTGAAACACTACTATAAGCAGTCAAACTTCACAATTCAAAATGAAAAACTTTAGTGGTTTTTCCAGCGCAAGAAGAAACGTTATTTCGAATAATTAACAGTACCAATAACCTGGAAGAGTTTTGAAGATATTCTAATATAAAACATTTAATTTTGTAATTGAAGAAAGAAATCGTGTTAAGTAAAAGTGTTTTACAGAGATGCGTTTCTTCAAGACAAGCTAACAGCAACAGATTAGACATCAAAAATTGACTCAGAGTAGATCTAATATTGCTAAATCTAAGAACATTTATTTTTAGTAATGAAATATAATAGATTAAATATTGAAATCTAAAAAGAAGAACTTTAATGTTTCTTTTTTTTAAGGGTAAAAAATGTTTATCAAATATGAAAATGTAATATTTATTCCCAAACTTACAAAAAAAAATGTAAACGCGAAGACGAATTAGCGAAGAAAACTCACCTTATTAAAATCTTTTATTTGGCGACATTTACTCGAAACTTCAGTTAATATTTAGACATACTTAATGATTTGCTCATGAAAGTTCAAAAAGTAAAACTGCTTAACCGTATCATTTCAAAACAAATTGTAATGGTTTCTAAGGCAACTGATTTCCCCAATAAAGAGTGTCTCAATCACCTTAAGAAGTAGAGTTGACTCATGATGTCTAGCATGCATTAAACTTCTCGTGTATTAGAGGAGTGGAATGTCCAAAATGACAATAACAACAGTAACTTGGATACCAAAGTAAAAGTTTACAATTGGCAGACTGATGTTGTTTATATATGTGAAGTTTCGATAACAATAAATTTAATGGTCTTTACTGTGAATGTTAAACACAGATATTTAGAGGTCTGCTGTTTCCGTAAAGCTTCACGTAAATAAAATTCAAACCTACCACGTCAATCAACTGAGACAACTTGAGGCCCATCTTCACTGTTAATTTATCAGAGGTGTTACCCACAGGGCGAATGAGAGAGTTGTAACCATTGATGAGGTCATCATAAAGCCGTTTCGTTTCGGAACTGGCTTTGCTAATATAGACAACCCAGAAACTTAACAAGAGATAGGTAAGTGTAATCCATCCCGAAATCATTGTCCTATGAATAATTACTAGCAACCTCTTCAGTTCCGTTCACTTCAAGAGCGTCCTCAGTTCTTGTAGAAGAGTAGGCTTCTGTTTACGTGTTTAAGCGGACACTTGTCACGAATTAAATTATTGAGCTGCAGCCAAGGAAAATGCAGCTTTGGAAAACTGCGCTTGGGCTGCGCGCGCCAAATCCTCCTGCATGCAAGCGTACTCAAGACTCGTGAAGCAGCCACGCGAAGATCATCCGATCAATAGCTGGACTTGGACGTCAGATGAATAAATCTAACATGTTGTCCAGAAATCTGCCTTCAATGTTTAACTCTTTGAAAGAAATCACTTAGGTACACACAAGAAACTCTGATCCAAGAAAGGTACCGATACAAACATCTTTATTTTCACACACATTTATTTTTTGCCTACAATGTTAATATCATATATTATTTCTTTACTTTTTGCCTGATCAATTTATTACCAGTTCTTACTGATTATTTTTTAGCTAAAACGCCATCACGTGTCAAGTATGTATCTCCTCCTCTGAAAACAAATATAAAAGTAATTATGAATTAGTGCAACTAAAAATGTGAATTTTTGGGTAAAGTGCAAACTCAACTCAGATTGGATTGGATTTTCATACGAATTTGAATTATTATATTTCCTGAAACAAAATAGTTACATGAATATATTGTTTCCTTTTTTCCTATATTGATTTAGCTTTTGAACTAGTCCTTTAACTCTTCACGGGGATATTTTTTCTTGACTTTTTCTAATTATCTCTTAGCTTGAGGCACCTAAAGGTACTTCAAGTTCTTACTCGACTACTGCAAACCTGGCGGTGAGATAATTAGTAAAATTTAAGAAATAATAATCAGTCATGAGGTTAACATCTTTTCTTTTCTTCTGATCATACAAGATCACTTAAGACGTAACAAAGCTCTAGATGAGTTTCAAAAAAATCCGGAAATCCAGCAAATTCGTTTTAGTTGAAGAAGGATTGTGCTCCTGTTTCAGTTTAAAAAAAACCTCTTTGAAAACAAAAAAAAGAAGAAGAGGAGAGCTACAGTAACTAATAAGTTAAGTTAAAATAGTAAGCCCCCTAGTGGCACAGCGGTATGTCTGCGACATACAATGCTTGAAACCGGGTTTAGATACCCCTGGTGGGCAGAGCACAGATAGCCCATTGTGTAGCTTTGTGCTTAACTTCAAATAGGCCCCGCATGGCCAGGTGGTTAGGGCGCTCGACTCGCAATCCGAGGGTCGCGGGTT
>NW_013665744.1:481206-493762 GCF_000517525.1 Limulus polyphemus
AAATTCAAAAACAAACAAACAATTAACTTCAAATAATGTAGTAAATTATTGAATATTTCTCTAGAAAAAAGTTAATAAATGGATTTTGTTAACCAAACAAAGCTAATCATTTTTTACTGTCTGTATGAAACAATTAAAAGTATCTACGTATTGTACCTCTAAAACAAGATAACCCATTGAAGAGAAATAAAATTCACCAACAACCCAGTTAGAAGTGGCATTCTTTAACTTTATTTATATTTTTTACGTTCCCGCTGCAGGGTCGTCGTAGACGAAACTGTTTGTAGAAATGTATGTTGTTCTTGCAGTAATTCATTTAGTAGAGGAGCATCAATCTTTTTCTGAAAAATATTTTTTCCCGTCCTCACGGTGTTCTGTTAAATCAATTTCTTAATCTTATATTTGGTGTGTTTAAATATCAAACACTTTTTATTCCACCCCTGCAGTATAGATAAAATATAAATGACGCATTCAATATTTGTACAACTCTCTGCCTGGGTATCATTGTCTATTTGTTGTTGTTCTTCTTTTTAACCTAAAACAAATAGTTAATTCTGTGTTGAAAACTAAATATTTCAAGAAGGATGCAACTAATTTCTTAGGCATTTCGAATTCGTAATATCTATATTTTAAAGATTATTCGCTACAATCCGTGTTGAAAATCGTGGTACTACAGTTGAACAGAGACTCGTGCGTGACGTACTTCCCTTCATGCGTGACGTATTTCCTTCACGGATTGGCACCTTGGAAAAACTTATCATCTTTGATTCAAGATACTGGAACTATAAAACATCAAGTGCATACGACCTTTACTTTTTTCTTTTAGAGAATAAAATATGCTTTCAGTTTACATACAACTTTAATAAGAATGATTGATGATATTTCTGTAACTGCAATTAATTTACGAGGATGAAATTTTGTATGACTTAATTATCACGTTAGATAAACAATTATAGTGTGTCCAAATTGAACGTCATTGGGTTAGTTTTGTGAAACTGCTTCCCTAGAAAGCAAAAAAAAAAAAAAATGGATGTCTTAAAATGTACTTCATAATAGTGTTAAGACATTAAGTGTCATTACTCAGACAAGTCGCCTCCAAACTTTTATTAAATTCTGTCTTACGATCACAAGTAAAACAAAGGGACAGGGCTCCGGACCATGTGCTAACACATTTTATGTGCAATATGTGGGGACTTTATTTTTTGTATTTAATTATATAATATAAAACTGTCTATAATTCATATCTTTAACATTTTGTGACTAAGTAGTATTAATCAAATACTTACTTTGTATATACACAAATATATGAAAGTTGGTCTAAAGGTTTTAGAAACAGGCTGATTAAATCCATGTCATGTGGGCCTATCTTAAGATTGATCTAAAGATTTTAGAAACAGGCTGATTAATTCGATATCCTGTGGGCCTATCTTAAGATTGATCTAAAGATTTTAGAAACAGGCTGATTAATTCCATCTCCTGTGGGCCTATCTTAAGACTGATCTAAAGATTTTAGAAACAGGCCGATTAATTCCATCTCTTGTGGGCCTATCTTAAGACTGATCTAAAGATTTTAGAAACAGGCCGATTAATTCCATCTCCTGTGGGCCTATCTTAAGACTGATCTAAAGATTTTAGAAACAGTCCGATTATATCCATCTCCTGTGGGCCTATCTTAAGACTGATCTAAATATTTTAGAAACAGGCTGATTAATTCCATCTTTTGTGAGCCTATCTTAAGGTTGGTCTAAATATTTTAGAAACAGGCTGATTGATTAAGAAATGCTGAATATCTAAATTTTTCCTGCAACTCACTGTTGTTTCTGTTGCTTTTGTCAAGTGGAAGCTACATCGGTTAGGAACCTTGTTTCAGAAAACATAAAAAAAAGATAATTAGTTACCTTAATGAATCTTATCATGTTTCGGTGGTTGACAGGATTCAAATGAAAATAAAAGAGTTCACATAAATGTAAAAATACTGTATTGTAATTCGCAAAACATCAACTTTTATTCTTGTAAGCCCCAAAAAGAAGACAGTAAATAATACTATAGAATACAACTATTGTAAACTTATAAAAAAAGATTCAGTAAATAATATTTTAGAATAAAACTGTTATAAGTTTATATTAAAAGAGTTCGATGAATAATATTGTTGAGAAAACTGCTGTAAATTTATATAAAAAGGTTGAATAAATAATATTACAGAGGGAAACTGCCGTAGCTTATAAAAAAATAATTCGTGGAATAACATTGTAGAAAAAAGTGCTGTAAGCTTATAAAAAGTGGTTAGTAGTAACCCGAATGATACTTCTATTTCGACTAAGTTTAAGGTTAGCTGTATGTTTTAGTAAAAGAATGGTAGGTATAAAATGTTTTAAAAACATATTACCAAAGAGCCTACGAAATTTTCTCTAAATGTTACCACGTATAAAGCAGAGTTAAAAACACGTTAATTTATTTATGAACCATTTGTTTTCTTAGGAAAGGGGATTTTTTTTTCTACCTATCATGGACTTCAAAACCCGATAACAGACGTTGATCAAAATGTAGATTGAACTGGATCTCCCTTGAACTTAGCCTTCGAGATTAAACAATTTTCGGAATATCATGGACTTGCCAATTATACAGTATTCAAACACTCATTTAGAAATGTAACAAAATTAGTCATGAAAAAGGAAACTTACAGCAGCGTAAGTATATTAATCACATACAAGAGCTTCGGTTATTTTTGTACAGTTTTCCAGCTTATTTCTCTGTAGCATGGGAACGAAATACAGTTCAAGGTTGTTGTTTTTTCATATATATGTAAAGTAGCTTACGAAATATATAAATGCTAGAATAAACAATTATAGAGTAAAGACTCCTTTTTTTAGAAGGGTGAAGATATTAAATTAGAAAGATCTGTTTGTTCACAAATTAGACTAAACGGGTAGACAACTCCATGACTCAGACAAAGCTGTTCCTAATTTTGAGCTACAAACCAGGGTCAAGGAAATAAATTGACAGTACCAGCCGTCCGAAACGGCTACTCTTAACTGAAGAGCGTGATTGAATGTCACTCTTATAACGCACCCACAACTGAAAGTACGAAGCATATTTGGTAGCACTACGTCTCGAACCCGAGAGTTTCGGATCCCTAGCCTGATGCACTAGCCACTAGACGGCAGTAGGACCAAATTAAAAACAATTCAATGACTATAGGAAATCTATCACAGTTAAACACTGTTTCGTGCTGCGTTTGAGGACGCTCACATTTAAATAAGTTTGAACCTGTTCGAGCTACTTTTCGTTAAGATGTATGTAGTAAGTAAGCTTCTATCCAAATATTTCAAGGTCACCTTCAGAATCTATTATATTAGCAAAGTCGCAAGCCTTTCTAAGAAAGAATAGGCTAAATGCACAGAGTCACAAAATGAAATCGATCCTATAGCATCTGCGGTTGTTATTCACGTGGAAGCCTTCTTGACAAACGCATGTCGAAATCACGCTCTTGACAAACGCGTTTCGTAATCACAAACTTGCATATGCATAAAAATAGTAACTTGTTCAAGCTCCATGTAAAAAAAAAAAATGTATATATATATATATACATAAAACTTTAGATTTTAGTCTTGGCCAGCACAATCGAAAGCAGTCATATATTTTACGACTATACAGTTATTTAAAACTCTTCGGTGATATAGAATATAAAAACTCTTTCAAGACTACAAAAAAGTATAGAATCGCACAGATATATATATATATATATGTGTGTGTGTGTGTGTGTTTGTGTAATCAAATGATATAAGTTTAACAAAATTGTAATCAACATTAAAAAAATTAACTTGTTAAAAACAAACATATAAGAAAGATGTTACACTCTAATGTTTTTTATTGTTATTCGTAGTTTTTTTCGCGCAAAGCTGTGAAATTGGCTATCGAGTTCACCGCGGGGACTCGATCCCCATTTTAGGGTTATAAGTCATTAAACTTACCGCTGCTCCACCAAAACCTATTTACTATGAAAACAAATGATGATAAACTGGGGACTATCCACCAAATTATGACAATAGTTGAACTTCTAACTGTAGGAGTTATTCAGTATAGTTTCCGTCTTAATAAATCATTGACGTGAGGACTGAGGGACGTACCGTGTGATATCAATAGTTTAATTGCCCGGAAAATAGATTATTGTCATTAACTTTTGAATAAAACAAACAACCTATATAGGTAAGAAAACTGAAAATTAACCGGGTAATTAATATAACTAATTCAATATTCCGATCTTAATTATAATGATTAGAATGTATTGATTGATTCAATGAAGTCAAACTAGATAGATTACAATGAAGTCAAACTAGATAGATTACAATGCTGTCAAATTAGATAGATTACAATGCAGTCAAATTAGATAGATTACAATGAAGTCAAACTAGATAGATTACAATGCAGTCAAACTAGATAGATTACAATGCTGTCAAATTAGATAGATTACAATGCAGTCAAACTAGATAGATTACAATGCAGTCAAACTATAGCCGCCACTTTTGTTGTTGAATATTCTATAGACACGAAAAGTGAATCTTATCACATTTCGAACTCATATCTCGGTTAAAGTGTTAAATATATATATAATAGGTTTGTTTTATTATTTTTAATTTCATATTGTCCGCTAGTGGGCCAGAGGTAAGCTAACGGACATATAACGCTAAAATTCGAAGTTTGATTCCATGTGATGGACAGAGCGCAACTAGCTTATTATGAAACTCCCCCCACCAAAACAATAACAACGAAGAAACAATTATAATATATTTTGTATTATATATATATTTATTTATTTTGAGGATTATTTTGCATTGTTATTTAGGAATACCGTCAAATCTCTTAAGCTGGCCGAACATCGTGTGACGTAATATCGAAAACAGAGAGGGTACCCAACTGAAGTAATCTATCTAGTTTGACAGCATTGTAATCTATCTAGTTTGACTGCATTGTAATCTATCTAGTTTGACTGCATTGTAATCTATCTAGTTTGACTGCATTGTAATCTATCTAGTTTGACAGCATTGTAATCTATCTAGTCTGACTGCATTGTAATCTATCTAGTTTGACTGCATTGTAATCTATCTAGTTTGACAGCATTGTAATCTATCTAGTTTGACTGCATTGTAATCTATCTAGTTTGACTGCATTGTAATCTATCTAGTTTGACAGCATTGTAATTTATCTAGCTTGACTGCATTGTAATCTATCTAGTTTGACAGCATTGTAATTTATCTAGCTTGACTGCATTGTAATCTATCTAGTTTGACAGCATTGTAATTTATCTAGCTTGACTGCATTGTAATCTATCAGCGGCTCTTACTTGTTAATGTCGTTATTAACGATACAAGCGGATTACTGTAATTAGAATTCATGTTTGTTCGTAACTTGTAACGTGCCCATGTTTGAACTATTTGAACATTTCCCTAAGACTAATAACCAAATATTATTAACTTTGTGTTAAAATTTTTTTAATTGTTGTATGTCTACATAAGTAGTCCTTCGTGATGAGCATGGCTTATGAATCGCAATTGCTTTGAGATTATCGCTCTTGATTTTTTAGTATTTTAATAAATGTTTATCCTTAACTGTAGCATTTTGATTGGTTATGTAAGGATTCATAGACAAATAAACCTTATTTCAATATGTATAGTGAAGATTCTAGATAAAATGTTAGATACTGCTTGGGTACATCTTAGGTTTCATTTCTTTTTCTGTTATTCGTTAGGTATAAAAATATCCGATAAAATAAAGCAGAAAGTACAAAATAAAAAGGCTGTTAAACCAAATAGAGTCTTATAATTTAAATCACAATAAAAAAAAAGTCTAGCTAAAAGGAATGTGACACATAATAAAGATAAAAATTGTTTCAACTAAGTAATTCATAACAAAGTATACTCATAGTGTGTGTTATATATAGCAAAGCCACATTGGGCTATCTGCTGTGTCCACCGAAAGGAATCGAACCCCTGTATTTAGTGTTGTAAACCTGTAGCCTTACCGTTGTCTCACCGGGGAACTATTCATGAAAAAAAATAGAAAAACAGTAATGTAAACTTAGGCTTATTACCATTGTAGGGTTATACATCCATGTGATATATATAAAGAGATGGCCATCTGTCTGATGTCACAAGTTTACCTGAAGAACTGGAACTGGATAGGTCGATTTCAATGAAATATTGCGAAGGAACTCAGGTGGAACCTCTCTTCCCAAAGATCGAGATTAAAAGGATAAGAAGTCGGATTAACGGTTCAACTTTGGCAGCCATTGCATTTTATTACTTTTAATCCATTACTGCTCCACAAATGAAGTTCCAACTGAACAAGGAGTTCGGTAGCAAAATATCCACGGCCAACGTCAAACGAAACTGCCTTTATTGCCATGCGTAGCATGGGTGCCTTTGCATCAGACGAAGAATTCGTGCGCTACAGAGAAATGGTAATAGATTTATGTATAAACATTATATTCTTTCAATAAGTACGTATGTATATATCTGACATTATAGAACTAAGATGAGCAATATGTAAAACAGGTCGTTATTGTTTTCTTCGAAAATGTTTATTTTACTAGGAAGATTTAAAAAAAAAAACTTGAAACTTCAGAAGGATAAAACATATTAGACCACGAAAGATAGTGTAAAACACATTAGACCATAAAAGATAGTGTAAAGGATATTAGACTATGAAAGATAGTGTTAAACATATTAGACCACGAAAGATAGTGTAAAACACATTAGACCATAAAAGATAGTGTAAAACACATTAGACCATGAAAGATAGTGTTAAACATATTAGACCATGAAAGATAGTGTAAAACATATTAGACAATGAAAGATAGTGTAAAACATATTAGACCATGAAAGATAGTGTAAAACATATTAGACCATGAAAGATAGTGTAAAACATATTAGACCATGAAAGATAGTAGAAATGCTGGGCTTTAAATGTAATGCTATAAATGTGTGTGTGGTTCGTCCACTTCCACTATTTTGAGAACGGGTAACTCCCTCAAAACTTTTTTATTATTTCAAAAATAACTGAAAAAAGTAATTTAAGCTTCACATATTTTTATTACATTATAACTATATAACACACAGTTTTCTGCTTATTTCAGAATGATGTCAACAAGATACTGATTATTTGATATTTTGGCGATTTCAACAAAGTTATTCGCTATTCCACTTCGCATACATTTTAGTTTGTTTTTCAACCGATTTAACTTTTGACTATTTCACAAGAAATTCGATTTTGATGGAAAGGATATTTAAAATACGGGTACTTTTTTTTAACCAACAAAATGAGAGAAAGATGAAAACTTACGAAGATTTATCCATAAATGAAACTCGCAAACCCAAACATTAAGACAGATGTTGAATTAAATAAGGGGGTTGTTCTCTGTTTTAAAAGTCTGATTCTTACAGACTTGATATATCGACAGATAAATTAAATAGGAACTTCAAGTTTTTTATGTCGCAGCAAAAGGAGAAAGATGATTTGACTTTGATCAAAACGCACACATTTTGAGTTAGTTCCCTCCCTCTTACAAATGATGAAATAGTTTGGTTTAGCTAAGCCGTTTCAGATTATTCGTTATTTCGGGGATTATTCTACCTAAACTACAATTAAAAATTGTCAAAAGAGGTTTGGCTGGAAATCACAGGCTCCTATTTAAATGCTCAATTTCCAACCCCTCCCCTGGTGGTTTAGTGGTAAGACTGAGGGCTTATAACGCCAAAAATTGGATTTCGATACCCGCGGTTGGCAGAACAAAAATAGGCCTTTGTGTAGGTTTGTGCTGGAAAACAACACCAACAATTTCCATATTATGTCAATCTTTTCACACCATCAAGCTATATATGGTAATTTCTAATGGCAATCTTTTCACACCATCAAGATATCTATAGTAATTTCTAATGAAGATCTTTTCACACCTGTAGTATAGTAACTCCTGGTAATAAGTCAGGATATTATTATTATTGTTGTGATAAGATTTATATATTATATTTTTTTTCTCTGCGTGACAACAATCTCGAGCATTATTACACTAGGGTTCAAACGTGTTAATTTCACTGATGATAAGCATATTATTATAACAGGATTTATGCAATTTCATTTCCTGGTAAATTGCTGTGATATCAATATAGTTGGATTTACATATTAAGCTTTTTTATAGTGACGAGCTGGATAATTGTCTAGCTAGAGCTTATAAGAGTTCATTTCAAGAAGATAACAAGTTGAGGTGTTTATTACCCTAGTATTAAAGAATTCCTTTGTCTTCTTCTCGCTAACAAGTTATTATAGCGAAATTAAAACGCGAGTGTGTCAGGAACACCATGAAAAACGATTCTCAACATCATAGGAATAGAATTCCTGAGTTAAAAACACTTTTTCTGTAACAATATTTTCATACCATTAGTTGGCAGTGATTATCATAAAAAAAAACTTTCTAGTTATTAACTGACTTAATAATTGAGAAAACGTTTCTTTTGAATGAGCATTGTCAAATTGATAAACTTATGAATACGAAATCTGGTAGACGGAGTTGAAATTCAATATTTCGTGTATGTGTGTCTGTTTGTTTTATGATCTGAAAATTAAACATTACCAGCGGAAGGAGTGATACGTGTGGTTTTTAAAACAGTTATCTTGTGTTATGTATTAAATTTTATCAATGCCTTCGCTTACAGACTGCTCTAAAATTTTCGGGATTTCAAATGATTATTAATAAAAAGTATTGAAAATAAAACCAATAAATAACAATATATTAGAGGACCTAAATAAACACACGGTGAACTTTCTTCGTCCTCACATCACCAGTGAAGACGCAAATAATCCTCAATTATCGACATACTTACAGACCGCTTGCTACCAGTAGGATCCATGTATTGAGTAATTTTAAGCAAATAACTATTCAACTTATCCATTTTCTAATTAAAAACATAGGGGACCTCGTTAGTAATTAATGAAATTAATCCTAATATTGTTGTTTTATTTTTTGCATGTTTTGTTTAAGTGCAAAGCTATGCCCTCCGAAGGGATGAAACCATAATTTTAACCTTATAAGCTCTAAACTTTACTGCTGAGACATAGGGTGGTATTTTTTATTATTATTATCTCTGTGTGTGTGTGACTCGAATGATATTAGGAATATGATATTATGATATTGGTTGCACCTTTTTTTCACACCTAAGGTGTTTCTGATTAGATTAGGAATATTGTAACCAACAACAACCTTAACATGTATTTTCAAAGAGTATTTTGCGAGTGGAGTGCTCTAACTACCAGACCGTGCCAGAGCCAGGTAGGTTACAGACACAGTAACAAAGGCAGCTTTTTAAAAAGTTTCTACATGAGACTGTTGCCGTAAAAGACATCAATTAAAAGCCTATAGACTAATTTAATATGGACGCTCAATATATATTACTTGCTACTTATATAAGTCAAAGACATTAATTTTTAATTAAATCCAAGTTACTCGAAAGGCAACCTTAATTTTATTATTTGTTTTTATAGGACCCAACTTGCTAATTATTAGAAGATTTATTCCTTAAGGAAAAGACTCCGTAAAATTAAAAAAAGGAAAAACTAACCTTATCACTTCAGAAAAGTAGATTAAAAGGATATTTTTTAGGACTGGTTGCTTTCCTTAAAATATGTACTATTTCAGCTAGGACGCTATACCTCCACCTGGTGCAATAAGGTTGAAGGCTTATAATGCTAAAAATCGGTTTTCGATAACCGCGGTGGACAGAGAACTGATAGCCTATCGTGTAGTTTTGTGATTAATAAAAAAACAAACAGGAGACATACAGGAAAAGTTAAAACAAATGCAAATCTAAGTGTAGCAGATTAAAGAGATTTTCATGGTGCTTGTTGCTTTGCCAGAGAATTGTATTCATCCAGAGGAACACCCTACAGAAAACGGGTTAAAACAAACTGTAACCAAGTATACGTCAAAGGGTTTTATCGTGTTAAACGCCAGAGAATTGTATTGATCCAGAGGAACACCCTACAGAAAACGGGTTAAAACAAACTCTAACCAAGTATACGTCAAAGGGTTTTATCGTGTTAAACGCCAGAGAATTGTATTGATCCAGAGGAACACCCTACAGAAAACGGGTTAAAACAAACTCTAACCAAGTATACGTCAAAGGGTTTTAACGTGTTAAACGCCAGTGAATTGTATTGATCCAGAGGAACACCCTACAGAAAACGGGTTAAAACAAACTCTAACCAAGTATACATCAAAGGGTTTTAACGCGTTAAATGCTTTGCGAAAAAAAAAACATACAGGAAACATGTTAAACAAATTAACTCTGTGGCCGTTTATTTTGTTTGTTATGAAGCACAAAGTTACACAATGGGCTATCTGTGCTGTGCCCACCAGGGTTATCGAAACCTGGTACTTAGCGTTACAAGCCTTCAGACTTAACGCTGACAGTGTTACCTAGCCGAGATACAAAACGTGATCAAATGATTAGAGTAAAAGATGTGAACACATTGTCAAAAACAACAATCGAATTAGAGGATAATTATTTAACCACAAACTATTTCACACTGATTAGAAAACATCGGTTATTCATTTGCTTCATCAGGTATTTCTACAAAGTTGTCTTTGATTTGCTAAAATGGTTAACCCTAAAATTAATTGAGGATGACCCAATTTAAGAAATATATTTACCTGTCCGAGATTTAAACTGTAAATACTATACTACAATTTCACACCCTACTTCAATTTGAAGTAGGGGATCGTGTGTGTATATAATACAGTAGAAATATAAATATTTACGAACACTATTTAATAATTAAAATAATAATACAAAAATTCGATGAGTAATATTAAAGTAACACAATACGCATACCAGCACTTTTAAACCGGTTGTTAAAACACTAAAATTCTCACGTTGGATTTTAGTCAAAGGCAGCATTTTACGGTTTGTTTTGTTATTAAACACAAAGCGACACCACCACCAGCTGTCTGTTCTGTGCTCCCTACGAGTTTCGAAACTCGATTTTTAGCGATGTAAGCCCTCGTATTTTACGCTGATCCACTGGTGGAGGGAGGTTTCAAAAAAGAAAAGGTTAAAACAAACCTTATATAAGGATAGCATCTTAAATCTGAAAAAGAAAATAGTGAAAAAAGTATAAGAAACACATCAGGAAAGTAAAACGTTTAAACTTTTAAGAAATATCAGAAATTAACTTGGCTAAATTTATTTATAGTCCTTGATTTCGGTTTAAACTTTGCAACACACACACAATCCTTATCATTTTAATTCTAAAATCCAAACAACAACATTTTCTTATTAAATATTTATTATAATTAAATGTTAGAAGTCAGTAGATAATTAATTTTCCCCATGTAATAAGTAATTAAGCATGGTGTATTTTTATTGATATTCCATCTTTCATATTAAGTATTGTATGGCGTATAGATAGATAACTATTCTATGCAACATGTTGTACGTCATATCAGTTTGTTTTGAATTTCGCGCAAAGCTACACGAGGACTATGTGCACTAGACGTCATTAATTTAACAGTTTAAGACTAGAGGGAAGGCAGCTAGTCATCACCACCCACCGCCAACTCTTTGGCTACGGCTAAGAGGGCGAGCATGTTTGGTGGGACGGGGATTCGAACCCGCGACCCGCAGATTACGAGTCGAGCTCCCTGACCCCCTGGCCGTGCCAAGCTCGCGTCATATCAGCTTCCTCAAACTTAGTCTAAAACAAAGTTGCTGCTGTACATGTACCATTAAGGTAGCATTTTCAAAAGAAATATATATAACTTGTATTTGCTGTTTACTTCAGAACTTTTTTATTTTTTCGGAGAAAGCACACTGTCTTCTGATAACGAGAAAGAAAGAAAAACAAGATCAATCACTGAAACGAAAGAAGAACGATATGTTATTTCTATATTTGCTGAACCAGCATTTCTGGTCTAAAACTAATAATATCTTAAGCCTTTGCTTTATGGTAAGATGCAATACTGAAGCAAGTTTCTGTTTGCTGGCGTCTAAAGTTACAAATACACAAAGAAATGTTATATTCCATTTCGTTAAGGTAATCAATAGCCTTAATGATTATAAACACAGTAAAATGTGTACAGTTTGTTTGTTTTGTACAAAACAAAGACTGTCTTGTATTGTATATAATCATGTCAAATTATTACCTTACGTCAAACATTCGCCCTCTCCCCTAGTGGTTCTGTGGTAAGTCTGCTAGCTTACGACGCTAAAAATCGGGTTTTGATACCCGTGGTGGGTAGAGCACCCACCTTTAGGTTGTTAATTAATGCCCCCCCCCAAGTGGCACAGTGGTATGTTTGCGGACTTACAACGCAAGAATCCGGGTTTCGATACCCGTGGTGGGCAGAGCACAGATAGCCCATTGTGTATTTTTATGCTTAATTACAAACAAAACAAACAAAGTTAGTTAATGGCATTTACATTTTTCATGTCCTCTAACGGTACATTAACACACTTAATGGTGATTTAAATGATGAGTTAGACTAATATCCAAAGTGAGAAATTTGTAG
>NW_013665744.1:494762-504140 GCF_000517525.1 Limulus polyphemus
CAAACAAAGTTAATTAATGGCATTTACATTTTTCATGTCCTCTAACGGTACATTAACAAACTTAATGGTGATTTAAATGATGAGTTAGACTAATATCCAAAGTGAGAAATTTGTAGCGTCTTAAAATCTAGTTTAAAAATACAGGTGTGCTTTAGTTATAATTTTTTATGTTCCTTCCAATATCACTATGAAATAGTAAGGAATAATAGAGTTTTCAAACAAATAAAAACTTTGGTTAAACACCTAACGATAGCAAGAATTTTTAACTTGAGAAAAATCTTTTATTTTATTTTTTGTCAGAGGAAATAAAATTTATAGATTTAATTATTATTCACTGGGTATCAAAGGTATTCTTGAATTTAATAAGTACAAAATCAAAACTTTTTAATGTGGGAATATAAGAATTCTGATCAGAGTTACAACTTTTCCGAGCAATAATAAAGTAAAAGTTATGCCTGGTAACTAAATTGTAAAACAATTAAGTAAAATAAAGTCCACCAAGGCCCAGGCCGGCAGAGAGAGGCTTAATAAATAATAGAAATTAGCATACATCAATACAGTATCACGTATATCTTATATAACCTGAAATACGAATTTTTTATTGCTTTTAAATTACCAAGAAGCTAAGATGTACATTATTTCTTCCATTTATAAATAAAGTTATGTTATACTCTAATGAAACAAAGAGAGTAAGATTCCAAGGAACTGCAAACAAATGTGAACTTCAGATGGGAGCTTGCAATTTTCTGGAAGATGATATATCAACAAACACGCACAGGACCATCTGTTAAAAGTTTCATATATAGAGAAATTATATTCGTTTGTATATACAACGTTTAAATAGTTAAGCTAAAAGATAACAGTGCTCGTGTGATATGCTGTCCTACCATACATTCTTATTTTAGCATATGATTTTTCAAAATTTATGAATTATTCAGGTGTATGTACATTTTTCACATAACAAGTAGTTATGAAAACTGTTAAGTTACTTTTCCTATAGCTATTTATTGATCTGTACTGTTTCCTGTTCCCCAAAGATAACATCTTGTCTGACTGTGGTTGAAATAGATTTCAAGCTGCACGTTTTGTACGAAGAGAGAAGAGAAAGTAGACGGCGGTTATAACGTTCCTTATTTTATAATGGAAATGACCAGTCACGTGGTTGGCGCTATTCATTAAGATAAGCCTAACATTATCGATTTATTTAAGTAATCTGAGGTTTAGTCAGTCTGGATCAAGTATTGAAAGAGAAAACATTTTTGGACGTAGCTCTTCAACTGTCTGATATGTCACTCAAATACACACTCTGTATTTATGTTCGTTGTGTTTTTGTACAATTGCGTTCAGTCTCTTTAATTCTTTTTATTCTTTCTCGCGAACTCAGTTACTCAAACACCTTAGAATTACTTGGTAATAGACCTATTGATTGAATCTCCTGTTATTCTGCAGACCTATCTTGTCACACTAAGGGAAGTCAGTTCGACGTAAAAATAACACGCTCGTAATTAAACCCTTTGAAAAAAGCGTTAAACAGCAACATTTTCTCGTAGTGTATAAAAAAAATATCCTAAAGTTGTACCTGCTGGTTAAAAACGAATATTATTTTGTTTTACCTTGTGAATAAAATCAGTACTTTTGACATAAACTATTCAATGATCAGTTTAAAAACTCCTGGAAAAACATTCTGTTTTTATACTTTGTCATTACAACTAACATGTGGTGGTATTCCAACATCTACATATCCTGGAACTTAATTCCACACTTTTGTATTGCAACTTAACAGAGGGTAGTGTTCCAACACCTGCATATCCAGAGATTGGAGTTAATTCCATACTTTGTCATTCCACCTTAACAGAGGGCGGTATTCCACCACCTATATTTATCCTGAGATTGGATATATATATATATATTTATTTAATTCCATACTTTGTCATTACAACCTATCAGAGGGTGGTATTTCAACACCAACATCTCCTGGGACTTAATTCCAAGTCCATCAACCAGAAAGCGAAGAACTTTATAAATTGTAAAGCTTCCCACTTAGTAAAAAGAGTAATACAAATCTTTAATAAATACAACTTCTCAAATCCTTTAATATTAAACCGTTCCCTTAAAAGATCACTTTATGTGTTAATAATCCTTGTGGAACTCTCCACTGTACAGAATATGGGAGTAAATATTGTGCTATTCCTTGGATTTTCTTAAACTACTTGTATGAAGTTTACTTATCTCAACAACTTAAGTATTTGTCTTCCTAGGGAGAAAGTAAATTTGATTTTTCTTTCTCGTTGACATTTTATAGAAACTATCATAAAACATAAGTTTCGAAATACATGAATGTGTTTTCGTATATTATGTACATCATTCGTTTTTATTATCTCTGTGCTGCCTTCATTTCTACGTATAATGAATGATTATCGTTGGATATGTACATTTTCTTTGCTTGATCATAGGAGCTTAATTATATTCCCTGTGTTCGGTTGAAATAACTACAAATATGTGAGGGTTGTAGTAAACCTTTTCCGTTATTACTGAGTAGCAATCAATTTGCTCAGACAGAAACTTTGTGTCAAAACAACATCGCGGATAGGCACGTGAAATTGTTTCCATCAGAATACACATTTTTACACAAGATGGTTACTAGAAAAGAAAAGTATATAGAGTGAACATTAAATGAAATCAAACATACAGGGTGAATCTCATTAGATTATCCATTTTATTTTCATTCAGGTACATACAGGCTAATTTGTCTCTCCCTGTTGACTAATACACGAATAACAGTTCAGATGAGTTTCTGATTCAATACCTAGTTATGTAATGTTTTCCTAATCTTTTGGACGATTAATAAACGTGGAGTAATTAATTTTTGATTTATCTAGGTTAAAAAATACACAAACGGGTCGGTTATTAAAGTACTTATATAAAGTAAAAGTAATTTATAATACATTTCATTACATTTTATGACAATGATTTGCATATGATAATAGAGAAATGTGACGTCATAGACGCGAGATGTGACGTCACGATTGGCATGCTTATTCCCTGTGTATTTGGTTAACGGCTCATTTCGCACCATTCCAATGATGCTTATGAGTAGAGGTTTTACAAGCGGATATCCACGCTCAGTGGAGGATCTATGGAAAGTTTTTAAGATATATATGATCTAAGACTGACTTCTCATTAGCTTGTTACGATTGAAAATTGCGGTGACGGGCAAAAAATAAACGTTAATTGCAATATAGGAAAACATGACTCTCAGTAATATCGCAGCAATTACAATGAACCTAACTAACTTCTAAAACGTTATACTTTAATAAAACCTATATACGTTTTTATATTTAGATACAGAGAATGCAATTTTTGAACACTAAACCTCAATCATCTAAGAACAAAGCATACAATTTCTCTCAGCACAGAAAGAATTTTTCTAGCCCACAGAACAACATTCCTTTTTTCAAATGTAGGATTTTTTTCCTTTTTCATAGCTTTATAGGATAGGTAAAAATCAATAACTTAGTTTATAAAATAAGAAAGATAACTGTTGCACCTATGGCTTAGATCCATTCTCTTGAAAGCATAGATGATACAGCAACATTGAACTGCAGTGTTTACACTTGCACAAAAAGAGTCTTTGATTAAAATTGTCTTTGAGTCAGCGATAAGTTTACGGACTTACAACGCTAAAATCCCGGTTCTTCGTGATGGAAAGAGTGCAGATAGCTCATTGTGTAGTGTGCGTTAAGAATCAATAAAAATTAACAATCGATTGGAATTTCATTTTTATTCTTCTCCGACAACAGTCGATTAAAACTGTTTATCTCATCCACAAAAAAAAGATTTTTTTTTAAACACACACACGGGTCACTTATTAAAGTACTTATATAAAATAAAAGTAATTTATAATACAGATGGAGATAAACAGATTACCATCATAGCTATACTTTAAAAGTCATTATACTAATTCCATTCTATCAAGGCTGAGCTATTATTATTGCGGAAAAGGGTGAATAGACAGAATGAAATAAGCTTTAATTGCAGCTTTCAGAATTGCCATAGGTTTATTTGTTAATTATGAAAGTCTTTGCTTTATGTTCGGGTAAACAGTTAAGAAGTACAATTCTTTTTTTTAGAATATAACGTCGAAAATGAATGTCATAAAAAAAAACATTTATTCGTTTGTTTCTTGTTAAATACAAACCTACACAACGGGCTATCTGTGCCCATCACGGGTATTGAAACCTGTTTTTTAGAATGTTAAGTTTTCAGACTTACCGCTGAGCCACTGGGGAGCAGAAAACGCATTTATAAAAACGAATATTAGAAGTTAATTCAAAAATGAGTTTTGCAAATAATACACCCAAATCAAGGCAGGAACCACTGTTGAAATACTAGTATTCACATTTCTTAATTTATTTCTTTTATTTTACATAAGCTATTTATTATATAGTTTTAGAATTTAAATACTTGTACTAAATCTAATCCACACCACACCTAATGTGTGGAAGAACATTCTATCCAAAATCAAGGCAACTAATTTTTCTTATGAATGACAAGAACTTGTACTGTGAAGCCGGCAACTGATCATAAGGTAATTTAAAACATCTTTGTATAACACGCGTATTAACAGGTATTAGAGACGACAAGATCTTGCACTTTGAGGTCTGCAACCGATCATAAGGCTAATTTTGAGTGTTGGAAAAGATGGCAGGAGCTGCTAATTTAAAACATCTGGTACCAGAAAATGTTTACCCAGTTAGTATCACGAGAGACGTCAAAAGTAGTGACAACCACGTTAGGCTCTTTAAAAAACAATACAAGAAGACACTATGTAGTAATATAACAGTTTTTACACACACACCTTGGCTTTCCAGAGACTTCTTTGTGCTATCCAAACCACGTGCTTTTTTCAAATAAAATAATTAGCTTTTGGTAATTGTAGTAAGTGCTGTTTTCTTCAATTTATAAAACCATTATTTTTCTTCTACTTATTAGAGTACTTTCTCTGACAGTTAATGCTTATTGTCATACAAAAGACAGAATAATTAAATTATTTTACCCGCTACAAGAATAAAAAACCTCATGGGCAAGTTTGTTTGAAGTTAATCACAAAGGTACACAATGGGCTATCTGTGCTCTGCCCACCACGGGTATCGAAACCCGGTTTCTAACGTTGTAAGTCCGCAGACAAATCACCGTGCTACTGGGGGGACCTTATAAACAAGAATTAGAATTACAGAAATTATACAGATGTATTTTGAAATACAATTTTTTCTTTAAGTTATTTTCTCATTAATATATGAGATTGTTATTTTTTTAACCATTACATCATTTATACATAGGTACGTTTCTTTTATTCATTTAACAAATCTTTTTTTTCCTTCTATCTATTTTTAAACTATTGTTAACTGATGAGGTTCGGTATTTCGTATGCAGTTTATAAAAAAACAAACAAAATGTTATCGTTTCAAGCAAAGAAAAAAACAGAAAACGAACAAGAGAAGCAAACACTTCATTGTGTTTGTTTTACGTGACGTTTGCCTGTTTTAAAACGCATCTATTACGCTGCCATCTTGAAAACAAGTATAAAACCGATTAATCTAGAACAGTTTGAAGTAGCTGACTGTACAAGCTAATTATTCAAAAAAGAAAAGGAAGGGACTCTCGCTGATGGTGTAAGCTAATAAGTACATCTACTGTGAATCGCTCGTTTCCTATATCATGGTTCAGAGAGTTACATAAAAATACCAAATAGAGACTCTTGTTCAGTTCCAAAGCGACAAGGTCTTTTCTAATCAATAAAAAGACTGTGCTCTGTGATTGTTTCATCGTTAGAACAAAGCATTATCATATTCTCGAAAAAAAGTTGAATAAATTTTAATCAGGAAATAGTTGTTTCTGAGTTACTTGAAATTAATGTCACACCACATAAAGAGCAACACGCGTTTTCTTTTTGATCAGAAATTTTACCTTACATTAATTTTTTTTTTATTTAACTTTGTATTTGATCTAAAATGTGATAAGGATCGTAATTTTCGCCATGATTACGCTTTATTTGTCGAATTTTTAATAATATTAAATTCCATAAAATACATGATAGTATAAAAGTTTACGCGGCAATAAATGAATCCATTATCAAGACACTTATTGAGTTATCGTAGCTTAAAAGAAACATATGAATTATTCATAGATGTCACTTTTCTCAGACATCCATCCAAGTCGAAAGAATTTGCAAAACAGAGCTGTCATTCTCCCGTTAGAGGGCGTATTAGCCGGCCGCCGCAGCTATTTCTCCTATCGATCAAGCGCACGAAACGGAGATTCCAGAACTGTGGTGATTTTGTGCAAATATAAAGGGGTACAATTTTTGGTGTTTTAGCGTCTCTATCCAAGAGCCTATTATTCTAGCCATACTTGCATGCAATTGCGCATAAAATCCGGATAACAATACATTATTATAGCATCATGCCAATCCAACTCAAAATTTTCGTGGTCGTCTTCCTTACATTATGGCTGCTGATAACAGCATCAACTCCTGCTACAGGAAACCCTGATGCTAAGAGATTGTACGACGACTTAATGAGCGGCTACAACCGTCTTGTTCGGCCCGTCAGTAACAATTCAGATACCCTTACAGTGAGAATGGACCTCAAGTTATCTCAACTCATTGACGTTGTAAGTGTTTCTATCAGTGTTGCGTAACCATACACTTGTTTTAACAAACTAATTTTTTGAAAAGGATTTTTTTTCTTACTGTAGGTCATTTTCAAAGATTGCATGAAACAAAAAAAATCGTAACGATAGATTTATTTGAATAAATGATTTGTTGTGAATATTGAAGATTATTTTCCTATTTTATACAATTTTAACCTCTGTGTTCCTTTTTTTGGTATGTTTCTTTTTATGTTGAACTTAAGATTGGGTAGACTTACTATAAAATGTTTGATTGAAGAGTAAAACAAACTTCAATGAACGAAATTCATTGTCTATGTTTTTGACTATCAATTGCTAATTAGTTTTGGCTCTATATGTAATGGACAGATTAATTAGTCAATTAAATAAGCAAACAAAAATGGATTATCAAATACATTTTTAATCTTATGAGATGATATTCCTTCATCTTTTGTTTATATTTTACGTACCCTTTTATCTGTCATTTAGTGGAATTGTCTTTTGAGCTTGTTTGTGCATGATGCCAGCTCCTTCACCGTCAGAGTTAATTGTAACGTTATTGTCATAGTGACAGAAAATGACTGATGCTGAGTTGCGTTGAGGTATTTTTCTCGGTAACTATGGCCATATATAAATTGCCTCTTTCACTATGTCAACTGATCTGATGTTCTATCTACAGCCAACAACTGCTCCGTCTTGAATTATAATCTTCTCTTCTGGTAGCAATTAAAAATAAACCGAGGGATAAACAGAAACTCGAGAACGTAGAGCTTTAGCTTGCATATTTCTTGAAACTTTGTTAGAGTTCATAAGTGTTGTAGATTAATATGACAAACCAAACAGCGTCTAGTGACAAAACCTACGCCTATTTGTTTTGATATTTGAGTTATCCATACGAAGAACTCAGAATGAAGGCGTAGGCCTCTTCGAGTTGTTTAACTGATGCCACCTTTCGTTGCTATGGCGATATTGCGGAAATATTTCATGATTTTGTATATTTTAAAATGTGACAGATAATGTTACTTGGGTTGGTAAATATATTCTGTAATCTATTTTTTTTTCACCTAAATCGCATGAAATAATGACATTAAATGAACCGAATAATTCCTAAATTATCCGCGGAACCGTTCGGTATTACTGAAGTTATACCAAAATGAAATCATAGATGGCGCACACCACATGTACACAAAAATCACGGTTCATTTGATAATTAATCAGAGATTTTGAACTTAAACTATTATTAAATAGATTTTGTGACAATGTACGAAGTTTTTCCTTACTTCTTGCCTCAGAATTATATTGTTGACTTAGAAGTTACAAGTTCAGTCGTGTTGTTTGTAAAATGTTTTGCAAGTTCAACTAAATACTCTGTTCTTTTTTTCTTTCGAATATTAGTATTAACGTTTAGATTAAAACGTACTACTTTATTTAAACTGTTAACTATTATAAAAAATATATTTATGTATGCTGGATAAAAAAGTACACAACATTTGAAGCATCATCTCGGGGATCTTTTGTCGTATAATAAAAATTTGCCTTATAACGTGAAATTCACCTTGCAACTGACGAAAACTAAATTAAAAGCGGTAACTTGTAATTCTACAGTATATCAACAAACTAATAGTTGTCCTTTTTTTGTTATCAATATAGCATTGCAATACGTGTTTATCGCAACTGCCTGTAGTAATAAAAATTTGCTTGAAGATTTACATTAAGTAAACAAGCTTTCAGACTTCCCCTATTTTAATTCAAGTAGTAAAATAATCCACTTTTATAAAACATTTTATGGTAATGACCTCTTGTATGCTTAGATTTATTCAATAGTAGCTGGAGTACCCGTCCTTTGGACGAATGAACTAAAATCTCGTTTGTAACAAATGATAGGAAATTGTACTTCTATTATTTTTTTTTAACATAATAAACATTAAAATGCAATAAAAATACATAAAGGTACCAATACTAAAAAGAAAGACATACTGTTTTCAATAATTTTATCAATACGAAATTAGATGGGGGTCCAACCCCCCTCATGACCTTCCTTATGTCAGCCTGTATCACTGTGTCGACTTGTGCTGATTTGATAGTTTTTTCCAAAATTAAATATGAAATTACATGGGGGTCCAACTTTCCCACATGACCTTCCTCGTGTCATCCTGTATCACCGTGTCAAGTTTGGTGCCGATTGATATGAAATTAGATGGGGGATCTGCCCCCCCCCCCTGTCCACACATGCACATATGACCTTTCTCATGTCATTCTGTATCACTGTGTCAAGTTTGGTGCTGATTGATCAAGTAATGTGGAAACGTATAAGGAATAGATACAAAAACACATATATTGACGTTTATTTATATTGATACGTTTAACAACAGTGTTTATAATTATTTTCTCCCCAAAACAACCTAGCTAGTTAAGAGAATTATTAAAACCCTAGTGAAGTTGAAGTGTCTTCTCTATTGTTACCAGATTCATGTGTAAAACATTGGACTTCTAATTAAATAGCCACTAAAATATATATATATATATCTTTTGTAATTTTCATCACTTGAGTTGAGCTTCTACAAAGCAATCCATAAGTTCTATTCTGAATCTAAGTTTCAAATGGACAGCAACTGCCTGTTGTAAAAACCTACAAACGTAGAGGACGACGTTTCGAAAGTCTTCCACCTTCAGAGACCTGAAGACGAAAGGCGGGAAACTTTCGAAACG